>NC_142519.1:42876612-43069112 GCF_964205215.1 Stylophora pistillata
CTATATTTTACGATGGTTATCCTATACCCATAATATGGGATGTGGTAACCAGGCTATTTTACAGTCCAGGCACACATGCTCTGTAAAGAATCGAGATGTGTTTATTAGATATTCAACAAAAGTACTCCGCCGTTGCGCTACTTGAGATGCCTTCGGTGCACATTACTTTCTGTGGTTTCCAAACTGCTGGCATGTTCTATTGATAGGCAAACCAAGCATAATGTTCGTTATAGCGTTTCAGAAATAAACATAAGCTTCACTTAACTTTTAAGCCTAAATTTCCAGAGATAACATTCTTAACACATTTAAGCATTCGTCATTGGCAATCAGATCAGAGATATTATTTTTTCGAGAATATAATAATTAACTACTATTCACAACTAGCCACCGACGCTGAGGTGATTAGTTGGTTTTAAGTACTTACTAAAAACAGTGAGATATTATAGCACAAAAAGATACTTTTTAACTCATTTATTCCAGGAATGCCCACAATATTTTCGGGCTTGCAAAACTCGCGAGTTGCTCAAAAGTGAATAGCAAAGGATGTTCGGAGTTTGAGTAAAGCACCTTCAACGCTATCCACTGTTTTAGTATATACTATGGTTATCACATGCCCATAATATGGGGATACTGTAACCATGCAGTTTTTCAGTCCCTGTACACGACTGTTCCGCAAAGAATTGAGATGTGATAATATAGACAAAATTGATTCAACTCATCTCTTTATTCACCTTCACTACGCTTCCCCCCCCCTTACGATCTGCCTATATTTGATGATAGTTATCATATACCCAATATTATGGGGATACGGTAACCATGCAATTTCATGGTCCCTGTATACAACTAGTCTGTGAAGAAATGAGAAATGGTAATTGTAGACTAACTTCATCCAACTTATCTCCTTATTCAGCCTCTCTCTCACTACGCTTTTCCCGTAAGATCTGCCTATATTTGATGATGGTTATCATATACCCATATTATGGGGTTACGGTAACCATGCTATTTCACAGTCCCTGTATACGACTAGTCTGTGAAGAATCGAGACATGACAATGTAGACAAACATCATTCAACTTATCAACCCTAACCCCAGCCTCTCTTTCACTACACTTTTCCCATAAGATCTGCCTATATGTTATGATGGTTATCATGGTTATCATATACCCATATTATTATGTTCACTAAAGAATCGAGATGTGACAGTATAGACAAACTTGATTCAACTTTTCTTTTTATTCACCTTCCTCAACACACTTTTCCCCTACGATCTGCCAATATTTTATGATGGTTATCGTATACCCATATTATGCAATCCATGCTATTTTACAGTCCCCGTACACGACTACTCTGTGAAGAGTCAAGATGTGACGAAAAAAACCAAACTTGATTATCTCTTTATTCTGTATCCTGTTTAGAACGTCGTGTCTCGATCCTATTTGAAACTATGCGCGCAGTAATGAGGATCACGATCAGTAAACTTTACTTTGTTTCAAATCGGGTTAAGTGTTCGGTGTTGTAAACTGGTCTGGGTACGGGTTAGACATAAAAATCCTAACACTCTTTGTTTGGTTGATTCTTTCAATCTTTTTTGTTCTCAACAACAGACTAGCCACACTCCACAAAACACACTGTGCATTGTATAGATATAAGGAGATGTGTTATTAGGCAATAAAAGTGCACCAATTGCACAGAAATGCATCCTGGTATGAACAACTAAGAACTCACTTTTCCTCTAGGAAGTGAAACATATAGTCTCTGATGATATCGTACGATATGGAAAATATTCCCATGAACAGAGTACCACTATCTCTTCCATCATACTGCAAGTTGGTTCTGCAGGATAGATTGGAGCATGGTCTGTAATAGAGTTTCAAAACAATTAAGACAGGCATATAAGCAAAACTCATTACCAAAATTAACTAAAAATTTACACAACAAACCTGCATAGAAACATTTAAACAATATTATCCTCTATAGTAATCATTGCTTTACATATATTAACATGTAAATAATTGCTATACACTAAAACCATAACCACAGTCACAGTGGTTGCTGAGTACACAGAAACATTTAAATTTCATTGACAATGAAATGACAGGAATGCAGTTACAAAATTGTCCAATATTTTCAGAATATTACTGCACCCTACACACTACAAATTGTTATCAACTGCAAATCATTTTATTTATTTACACACATTTTATCAAGCAACAATGCCATTACATGCATAATTACTGAACAGTTAGAGATGATATGGCTATACCTACCATTACACCCATACAAATGCTTCCTTGTATACAACTTAATGGAGTTCTGTTTCCAACAATGAACAACTGGGTCCTCACTGTCCCAGGGGCTGTAACAGTTTAGACACTTCTCAAGTGAGTTACCCGTAGGAGGTAAGGTGGGCACCAGAAGCAGAGCACCAGTGTTTGGACAAGCAGGTAACACATTTTCAGGGGTATGCATGCAAACATATTGCAAAGACCCTGTTAAGTTGAAAGGAATTTCCAACTGTGAGACGCGGGGCTAATAACAGATTTGTTAGCTAGGGATATGCTGCTAAACACTGAGGAGTGACAGCAGCTGCAGTAAGCACCAAGTCAAGAACATCATCTGGTGCTTCGTGTGCATTTTCTTTAAGATAATGAAGATACTTTAAATGGTCACAAACATCTCTCTCTCGACTGCAAGATAGACAGGAAAATCCATGCTCACATGACACTTATAATAGCAGGATTTGGCTCAAGTACACACACCAAACTTGATGAATTATTTAATTTAACCACTTTCAAAGGTGTCTGAGGAAGAAATTTTGATAAGAAAATAAAACTATTATGGTTAAACATGGACTTAATACATAATGTACTCTTATCTTTGGATTCTAAAGACATCAAATGAGGCAATTTGTAGTAGGCCAGTGATGAAAATGGGTTTGAGAAGGCCTGTCCTCCATAATTACCAATTTTGATACATGATTCAGAGATCTATTGCTGGGTATAGGTCTCTGACCTAGCTGTGACTGGTGATGGTACATGTGCAGGCCTGCTTTGAAAGATTTAATCTGCATGAATTATCATTCAGAACGTTCTCACACAAAACAGTTTGTTATTAAAATTGATGACATTCCAACAGGAACAAGGACCATGGCTACAGTCTCCAACACCTCATCACAAACCCAGGAGTTATGTAGCAAACAGTAAATACACTTTTAAGAAATCAACCAATGTCAGGAATATGATAGTTAAGTAGAGTGGCAGTAGATGCAAAGCATGTATTCTAATCAACTAATTTGTGCGGTGCTGTACATTATACCTAGCAAATGACAAGTGACCTACTGAATAATTATGATCCTCTGTAAATGAGTATACAACCTCATCTGGTCTTATGTCAAAAGCTCCTTTCAGAAGAACAAGCAATGCCTTAACATGGCCACAGTTTTCACCCAAAAAATCTACAACAATGAAAAGGACAAATGTTTAAATAGTATTATTGTTGGCATTTAATACTTACATCAAAATAAAAAATTATTAACTTGTTTCAAAAAGCAAAAAAAAAGGGAAAAAAGGAACCAAAAAGAAACATATCAGAAATCCATTTTACATCTACTGCAAATATGGCAAAGAAGTTTAAAGTTGCTCTTTTTCTTGTTCTTGAATGTCTTAACTAACTGTAGTTGTCTTTTAATATAATCAAGGTAGGTCACTGTTAATTGATTCTTGATAGGGAATCAATTGAAGTACCATGTGTACCTTTTTCCATTAATTTATTTTTTCTAAGTGGAAAAAGACAAGTAACTGGAAGTATCACCAACAGTATTTAAAAAGAAGCCCTTCTATATATACATGCAATCAACAGATGACAAAAAATGCATTGATCGAGACAGAAATATCCAAAAATATTCAAGATAGCAATACCAAAGCAATTAGCACTTCCTAGATGTAGATCAGATGCCAATGAATTCACCAGTGATGACTTTCTGGTATCACAGCTACATGTGTAGAGCCAACAGGCACCTCCACCATGGATTGTATGGGTCTTCCTCTCTATGAAGACATATGTAGGATTTTTCCTAAGATTAAAAGTGCATTGGACACAACTGATTAGAATGATTTAAAATAAAAAAATAATGGCACAAAGACATTGAAAATCCTCCACCTAGAAAAAACTGTTTTCAAACAAACCTTCTTAAGGGAGGCTTGACAACCACCACTGAAGAGGCAACTGACTCTAGCAATGTTTACCATTACACTGTGCATGACCATTCAGCGAAAATATAAATTAATTTTCTTTTTTTTTTTTGACTGCTGGTTAAAACTGCCTTTTGGCCATGTGGCTACATACAGTGGAGCTTAAATGCTAGGTGCTAGCAAGAACAGCATAAAGCTACAAGTATAACAAGTATAGATCATTTAAAAGTCTGGTTATAAATATAAAAATTGATTATTTTGCTGTACAAAAGCCTATTTACCTAGGGCTGATAAAAATGTACATAGACAGTGACCCTAATTTCATCACTACACTCTAGCTAAAAACTACAACAACAAAATTGAAATAGTCAGGAACTTTACACCAGTCTTCTCGTATAAATCCAAATCAAACAAGAAAATTGACAACGGTGCAGATGAATGAGGTATCAAATACCACTAATACCTATAATTAAGAACAAATACCCATCAAAAGCTTGTGTTGACTATTACTAAACTTGGGAAGGCAAAACCTCTAGTAATCTAGCATGGTTACGGCTTCAAATCGACAGAGAAGCAGGACGTATTTGTGAATAATAGATGGCTGTTCCTGTGATGTTTGAGTTCCTGAACTTTCAGCCTGAATTTGTTGAAATACACCCTGATCTTGGCAAGCGTAAGAGTGCTCAGTTCCTCACCCAAGTCATCGTCTAGTTCGAGGTCGACCTCGCCAACTGAAAGCATTTCATCGCTTCTGTCTTCATCTAAAGGGGTTGCCGCTGATCTTTTTTTTTTTAACTTTTTTCCACACCTTCGACTTGTCTTTGGGTTTTAACTTTGAAAAAATCACAGTCTCCTGCCATTAAAATATGTACACAGGATCGAAGCGCTTCCCGTCTGCCATATTGGTCCTGTGGACTAAATCAAATGATGAAGATACCAAACAAAATCATAATTGAATTGATTGATTCAAAGCGCAGTAGAGTGTTATTAAAAACCATACGTTTCAACCTGCTACCTGCACGTCAGTTGCGCATGTCACCACTGGAAGACACAGCAGCCTTAATACGTATTGCTAGCAAACGCGCTTTATCAATCAAGTCAACTGTAGGTATATACTTTATGTAAGGCTACACTTATGTCACATCCTGTCGCCCGATACATGCGTAGTCCATAGTTATTCTGCGTGGTTCTGTCCACACATTTTGACCTAAATAATACCTCACCAGCGGGAAGAACAGCCGCCATCTTGGATGTCACAGTGTTATGCGCAGAAAAGGTTGCGCAGTGCAAAACCCAGGGAATCACCCTAATAAAATCAGAAACCTGGATTTCAAAATACCAGATTTTCCAATGAAAAGCGAAGATTTCTCTGAACGCAGTTTTTTATTTCTGATTGGCCGTGACTTCCTCTCGACTCAGTTTCCTAGCAACCACATTCAAAATGGCGCACGGCCTTGGATTGAGTACTGAAAGTAATTGATATCGCAATGTATAGTCAGGACGGTTCGTTTCGACAGCTGTGTTACATTAGACAACCTTTTCTGTAAGAAGAGTATTCTCCTCTTCACTTTGTACATCGAATGTGAGAAGTAACTTCAAACCCTCCTGGATGAAAATTCGTATTTATACTTCAACAGGTGAGAGGTCTTAACAAGACTTTTAACTTATTCAATGTCTATGAAATGTATCTTATTAGGACCACTGCGTGCTTATCCTTTAAACATTCAAAATTCTTCCATCGAAATATAGTGCAAAGTCATTTAACCTCCCTCAATATCGGTCATGAAGTGAGGTGAGAAATCGACAAAATGAGTTAACGTGGTTCCTCCTTATAGATACATTTATTATTCACTTGTGCTAGAGTACAAATAACGCGCGAGACGAGTACGGATATCACGCGATATTTGTACTCCACAAATATCCGTGAAATTCGCCCACACTGAAATAACAATTTGGCGTGTTGGATAATAATCTCTTATTAGACGTTTTTTTGTGTAGTATCACTGAGTATTTTTAGTCGTTGTTTCTATAACGACTCTCCCTATGGGCTCATCAAAATAGCACAACTCGTAAAAATACTCAGCAATACTACACAAAAAAAGGTTGGATGAGATATATTTATAATGCAGTTGTGCTTTGTAGAGTACAGATAACGTGCAGAGATGAGTACAAATATCATGCGATATTTGTACTTCAGAAATATCTGCGAATTAAATTCGATCGCACTGAAATAAGAATTTGGCGTGTTGGATAATAGATCTCTTATTAGACGTTTTGTTGTGTAGTATTGCTGAGAATGAATGTTTACTCATTGTTTGTATTTTGACATGCCCTACAGGCTTGTCAAAATACAGTGCAACTTATCAAAATACTCAGTGATATATACTACGCAACAAAACAATATATGTATTGATGTACAGTGTGTACTAGAAACAAAATGTAACAAGAGATTCATTAACTCAAATCCTCATGAATGCAGTTTCTCAAAATAATGTAAAACATATTTTGATAAGTGCTGCTACAGCTTGTATCAAAGTGTTTCTGTTCTGGTTAATTTAAGCCCCCTCAGATATATACACTGTGTTTGTAAGGCCCTTTATTTAGAAGCCCTCCTAAAACCCCTTACAAAGTTGTATGTACCCAGACTATTAATTAAACCTGAGTGAGTAGTTTTATACTGTTAGTACGCTGAGTATTAATGGTATTGTTTTCAGCATAGTTCTTGTAAACAGACATACTTGTTACATTTTGGGGTCCAAAGTCACTATAATGTGAATAAACTGATCTGCAATATAAGTACATCAGCATCAATGTTACCTAAGGAAAAAAAAAAGTCACTAATAAAACAGCATAGAAGAATGAATTAGGGGTCAAAATGGTGACAGATATGCTATACAGTTGTACATAGGCTCAGACAGACAGCTCTGTTGTCTCATCTTAATTTCTTTCTCCACAATTTTAGATTGCTTTAGCATAATTGGCACCATATCTAATAGTGCTTTGTCTCCTGTACCATTTACAATACATGTTAGTTTTACAGGTTGACTTTCTGATGGAAACTCTAATATCACTGTTTAAAGTTTCTCACTGTTACAATTCTCATGTGTTGGTGTCATGGCAACCACATATTTATTATAGAACACAAAGTTTTTTAGTAATTTGAATCATATTGGATTAAGCTTTCAGTTAAGTAATGCTGGGTATCTCTATGATAACCCTTATTGAAAATCTTTCCTTTTTAGCATTTGAGGGCAAATGAGTTAATTGTTCTTAGTTTTTTTACTGAACCTGGCTTCTTAGCTCAGTTCTCTCTCTTGGTACTACAATGTCCAGTCCATTTGCAAGAGCCATTTCTTTGCTGAATTTTCATCTGCAGCTCAAATTGAATTATTTATTGAAAATTTTGATTTAGATTAGCCTCTAAATTTTGTCCATTGACATGTGGCTTTATAGCTGACAGCTGGTAGTAGACTCCCCAACTAGTATCTTGAAGGCAGAGGTTCAAATCCTTTCAATGCCTGAATTTTTTTTATTTTTTTATTTTTCTTCTAATCATCTGATTTTTTTTTTAGTTTTCCTTTTTTATTTATTTGTTTTTTATTCATTTTTTTTAATAAAATTTTACAGTACTCAACAGTACTAGTACACTGCAATACAATACATTACTTACAATGCTGCTTTAACTTTCACTAATAACAATATGATGAATATATGAAGTTCATATATTTTGAACTGCGGTTATAGATACATATGATGCACGATCCTTGCAGTAGAAAGTGCTATTTAATATGCAATAGCAAAAATCAGACCGGAAAAAAAAAAAAATCAGGTCTGTATGGGATTTGAACTACTGAACTCTGCAATAAGTGCAGCGCTCTACCAATTGAGCTAACAAGCCAACTGGGAGCAGGCCGTTAAGTTGATTCGTAATAAACCCGGGATGATAAATTGGATATGATGATTATATGAAGTTCATATATTTTGAACTGCGGTTATAGATACGTATGATGCACGATCCTCACAGTAGAAAGCGCTATATATGCAATAGCGAAAATCAGACCTGAAGAAAATCAGGCCTGTACGGGATTGGAACCACTGACCTCTGCGATACTAGTGCAGCGCTCTACCAATTGAGCTAACAAGCCAACTTAGGGAGCAGGCCATTAAGTTGATTCGTAATAAATCAGTGATGATAAATCAGATATGATGAATATATGAAGTTCATATACTTTGAACTGCGGTTATAGATACGTATGATGCACGATCCTCGCAGTAGAAAGTGCTATTTATGCAATAGCAAAAATCAGACCTGAAAAAATTCAGGCCTGTACGGGATGTGAACCACTGACCTCTGCGATACTACTGCAGCGCTCTACCAATTGAGCTAACAAGCCAGTTGTTAGAGCGCTGACTAATAACAATATACTATATCACTTATGGCTAATTATATGTTTACGTTACTTAGTTAAATATGGTATTTACATTACACCACTGGCAATTACAATTACTTTTCTTACATTATTTACATCTCTGTTTTTTTTTTCATTGTTATTATTATTTTGCAGTAACACATGATATGAACAAAAAAGCAAAAAAAAAGGTTTGTTGACAATATTAATTTGTATTTTACTACCTTAGATAAAGTTCTCAATTTTCCTTGTATAAATTGTAACTTACTAAGATTTTTTCATTATTTTGACCACAGTTTGTATATGTATCTTTTGTTAATAGGATAAGCAAATCCAGCTGGGGTCGGAGGTAATATCGCTAATGGCAGGAGGGAGGTAAATCTGAAGTAAAATTTGGTTAACAGATAAATTTATGTGGGTGTTTTTAAAAATATTGAACCACTAGCCTCCTGGCTAACCAGGAGCTAGCCTCCTGGTTAGCTCAATAGTTAGCTCAATGGATAGCTCAATGGTTAGCTCAATGGATAGAGCACTGGACTGTAGTGCGGGAGGTTGAGGGTTCGAGCCCCGGCAGGACCAACACTCAAGGTCTTAAAATAATTGAGAAGAATTTGCTACCTTTCTATAACATCAAGAAATGGTTAGATATTCTAGTCTTCTCAGATAGGGATGAATAAATGGAGGTCCCGTCTCCTGCAGGGTTGGGGTAGGAGACGTTAATTTCCCACACACGAGATTACTGTGTGATGGATGTCCTCCCCTGGGGTGGGATGGGTGGGTTAGGACAGCAGGTCCACATCAGCTACTACAGCTGCCAATTAATCAACCTGCTTAAACAAATAAATGAACTTCAAACTTCAACTTCACTATATGATTTCTGGATAGAATTGAATACTCACAGGGCACTGACCAAGAAAGTGTGTTCTAGTGAATCAGGATTTTTGCATTAAAAGCATTAATCATCATTTCTGATTTTGAATTGCTTGAGTTCCTTATTAGTGACATTATATTCTGGGGAAAACCTTATAACCAAATCCTCTTAGCTTGTCACTTGTTGTTTTGTAAGTTTTAATTGTGTAAGATCTGTTTCCAACCAGAGTCAAAGTTCACCAAATGTCTTTACCATCTTTTAACGGCAGTAGGTTCTGTCCTAATCTTTTCTTGAAGTAATTTGTGGTAATCTTTACATCTACATTCAGTTAGAGATAACTTTGTTTTTAGACTGATAGAAAATATCCCATTCTTCTAATATATTTCTGTGTATTACAGGCGTTAATGCCTGTGCTTTTCTCTTCAAATAGTTTGGGATTGCAGCAATAAGTTGAACATTTTTAATAGTTTGGTTCAACATTATATTTCCTTTGAAAATTTTCTAGAGATAAGAACTTTAACCGTCTCTATTTAATATTAGTACTTTTCCAAACAAATATTTCCAGAAAATAGATTTGCTCTCTGTTGTAATTTCTTTACTGTTCCAAAGAATAAATTCACTATTGTAAACATCAGGATAACCCCTGCGTAATTACTTGAAATAGCCTAACATCTCGCTATAAAAAAGAGGCATTTTCTTGTCAAAGTGCTCAGAGTTGTAATTACATTTAAATAGGAAAGATAATCCTCCATATTTATTAAAATAACTATTAGGGATAGCTTGCCAGGTCTCATTTGTGAAATTTAGAAACCTGCCTAACCAGCTCAAGTGTAGTGATTTTACCACAGTGGACATTTGGGAAGTTCACACCACCATATTTTACTTCATCCTTTTTATTTTTCCACAAGAATTTGAAAATTCTATCTTGCACTGTTTTAATAACTGTTTCAGGAACACTTAGCTTTGAGGCCTGAATGTTTTCTGGTTTCTTTTCTGCAATTTTTTATAAGAAATTGCAGTCTACTTGTGAGGATCATTTCTTTGCTTGATTCAATTTCATCTGCTGGTCTAATGAAATTTGTGTCATGAGAAATTAGTATATCTTCTGTAATAACTGAACCACTTGTTCATCAGTCACCATTTGCTGATTATAGGATATGAAAAATTGAATTAATTTCCCTCGTGTTTTTATTTTCTTTTTTTTTTTAGTTAAGTTTAGTTTTGTTTTGTTTTCATAGAGATGACACAATGTCAGCTAATGAAAAATAGATGATTTGGCTGCACTTGTCTAGATTTCTACAAAAAACAACCTTTGGAACCATTTAAAAAGGTTTCAAGAGTCTAAGTTTAACATGATCTTAGGAAAGATCATTTCTTAATTCAATTCCTTTCAAAATTGTGAAAATCTTTAAAATAGTGATGAGCATCAAGCCTCCAATAACTCTTGCTGAAGAGGTGATGAAAGAGTAAACACATAGTCAGCTGTAGAAATGATTTTCAAGAGTAGCAGTGAAAAACAATTTAATAAGAACCATGACATGTGTTATCAACTAACTTACTGACTCACAATGCCTCAGCTGCAACTAAATTAATTGGCAAAATTGGGTCCACTAATTTCTTTCCATTAGCTTACTAATGACAACATCATCTGACTTCTGACAGTATAAGTGTTTAGTTTATTACTGTGGTTCATCAACCTGACCAAAAGAAAGATCATGCTTCCTCTAAATTTTTTATTTGACCTTACTAAATGCATCTTTCAAACAGCCTGAGTAAAAACATGTATAACTTCAACATACTTTCTCCCCCATTTTCTAAATGTGAAAATTAAGGAATAAAGGTAGTAGTTTCTAAAGAAGCTGTGGTGCTTGCGTCAGTGGGTGTAACATGGTAATTTGGTTTTATCAGCTTAGTTGAAATTATAAATTGGCCACTGTAAAAGAGTTAAAAAGCTGGCGTTTGGAGCGTTAGCCCTTAATGTCAGAGCAGATGGAGGAATTGTGAGTTGTGTGTGTGTGTTTATATGCAGAAAGTGGAGCTATGCTATTGGTGAGAACACGGTGACAAGAAAAACAAGAATGAATTAATGGAATGAATTAACAGCGGTCGTTGATAACTATGGAGTCCTAAAGTGCTTACGTCACGTTTCCATAGCACCGGAATTCTGTGGTCTAAACAAACCAATATGGCGTCCCTAGCGTGACACATTGTCGTTGACCTCGAACACTTCAAGAGCTATAATAGCGCATTTTATCCTCCAATAATAGAAATAGGATAAAGAGAATCAAGATAACCTTTGGCCTTACTATTGAAGAGTATAATAAGCGGACAAAAGCACCTGGTGAGCAATAATTCGAGTCAAAACGCCACGGAGACGAAGTTTGCGATGGGCCAGTGTTTTCATCCAGATTGCAATCACACATCTGAAAGCCACTGCTGCCGATTCTTTTCGTTTCCAGACCAGAAAAAACATAAAACACTCTATGATAAGTGGATATCATTTGTAAGGTGAGTATTTTTCGAAAAATATATATTTCGATGCTGTACCATCGATTAGAAATAGCTGGTTTTTTTTTTATCTCAAACTGATTCACGATTAGCTGTTTCTCTTTCTTGTCTTATTTCTTTTCTCGCGGCTTTGCCTTTCCTTGTCTTCAGTCTTGATCTAAGATTATGTAGTTACTAAAAAACTATATGATAGTTGTGAGTATCAAAGCTTTTACACTAACTAGTATTAAGTAACAAGCTCAGAGAAATACTCGCTTCGCATTCACGTCTTAGACTACAAGGTTAAGCATGTGACCAACTAAACTTTGGGTTTTTTAAGCGCAAGTATAGTAACTGCTTCTGTCTTTTTCTGTTATAGGAGAGGAGATAGAAAGCCCAGCAAACATTCGCGACTTTGCAGTTGTCACTTTAAAGATGGGCGAAAAGAAAATATGCCAACCATCAGTGACAGAAACAGGCACAAGCTGTTTGATAGTTTGGACTTGCTGCCAGGTACAGGACCAACACCTCCCAGTACACCTACCCCCAAGAAAAAACGGAAAGTGTCTGCCGAGCCCACGAAATTACCAACTGTAGCATCTGTGCTTGAAGAGATTAAAGAGAACTCTGAACCATGTTCCACTGAATGCTCACAAGAGGAAAAGACAAGTTCCAAAGAAGCTCTGCTGTCAATAGAGCTTGATATGACTTCAACAGAACTTGCTAAACACAAGGAAGTGTCAAGTTACTATAGTGCACACTACTCTGCTAAGAGCTTGAGCCCTGAGGTGATACGGATGGAGACAGGTCTACCCACTAAGGATGTTTTTGATATTATTGTGGGATATGTTTCAAGATTCAAGGGTGAAATAAACTATTATGCTGGATGGAAGGTTGAGGCGATCACACTTGAGGACCAGATATTTATCACTCTGATGAAACTGAAACAAAATTATACCAATCTACATTTAGCCCAGTTGTTTTCATGCAGTGTTGCAACTGTTCCTAACATAGTACTAACTTTTGTCCATGTTCTGCATTCTCTCCTGTTCAAAGACATCATGACAACTGTGCCATCTAGAGAAAAGAACAAGATGTGTTTGCCATCTTCTTTCACTGAGTACAGCAGTTGCCGCATTGTGATTGATTGTACAGACATTGAAATTGCTGCACCTAAGCTCATGTCCCAGCAGAATGCTACATATTCCAGCTACAGGGGAATGAACTCTTTCAAAGTCATTATAGGGGTTGCCCCAAATGGAGTTATAACCTATGTTAGTGATCTTTTTCCTGGCTCAGTCAGTGACAAGGTCATGGTTAAAGAGTCTGGGTTTTGTAAACATTTGAGTGCTGGTGATCTTGTTCTGGCAGACAAAGGTTTTCTCATCAGCGATGTAGTTCCAAGAGGTGTTTCAGTGAACATACCACCATTTCTCAACAATGGAAAGTTTACAGAGAGTGAGGCAAGGGCGACAAAATCAATAGCTCGATGTCGCATCCACGTAGAGCGTGCAAATGCAAGACTTAAGAGTTTTCGCATCCTTGGCTTCATCCCAGCATTTTTGAGGTGCCATGCTGACAAGCTATGACAACTGTGCTCAGCTCTTGTTAATTTGCAGTATCCATTGATCAAGGATGGCTGCGAAGACTTTGAATTTGACTGAATAGAACTTTTTTTCAACTAAATTATAGTACAATGAGTTTTTAATATTATTTTTGTATTACTAGAAGCCCTACTGTAACAGATCAAATGGTATTGACATAGCTTTGGTCAAAAATATGATGTGGTCAGTTTTACATTTTTCTGATATTCATCTCCTTTATGTTCATTAATACAAACTACTATGTGTTCTGTGAAAATAGATTATAATGAAAACCAGTGACATTCTTAAATTGTCATTTCAACTAAATCCAGGTCAGGGGCATGTGACCAGTATGGAATTCTTTCGTCCAGTAGTTCCAAGTGTGAAAGTCGTGCTGGCTTAAAGGTTTTACTTTTATGTCTGTGAAGCTGGGAGCCTGAGTCCAGGTGTATAAAACTAAAGCCACACTTCAATTAGGTTAAGGGATGGTGAGAGGTAGTCAGAAAAAATAACCTGTGCTGCATGGATTTTGTTTTGGCTCTCACCCCTTCCCTTTGCATTGCTATGCAAGCCTACTTAAGTGTGGCATAAGTTTTATGTACCTGGGCCCTGTTGAGTAACCAGGATAAGTGTTACCAGCTACCAGTAGCCATTGGTTGCAAAAAAAAAATTGTTTAAGCTTGCTTTCAGGAAGAATGTAATTTATTATTAAGTTACTATGCTAAATGGAAAAATGTGGGTTCTTTATCTTGTGTCTCTATCTGAGTGTAGAATATGTAATGTTATATTAAGAAATTAATGTATGAAATTTAAAAAAATACCTTTTAACATTAGCTACTGCCTATTTACATTAGCTCCCACTCCCCCCCCCCCCCCCCCACTCTGATTATGTCCAGCATCTGTGCACCACTTTTCAAAGTTCTCCCTCGGTAATCTTTGGGAATAGTTGATGAAAGTAAAAATCACTCAAGATAGTAATATTGTGCTCCCAAGATTCATCTCGTTCAATCTTGATAACTACACTATCCTTTGTGGTCCATACAACAAAGTAGCAGAATTTGCGCTTTGTCAGGAACATCTGGCCTTGACACTGATGCCAGTAAACATGTGTGTTAGACAGCGTATAATTCCCTTCCTTCTCCTCCAAGTAAAAGTCTTTGTGCCCACAAGCTTCCTTGATTGTCGCACTTCGATGTGTGTAGGGGCACTTACACTCAATCACCGAGTCGTCTCCCACAAGTCCATCAGGGGAAGCACCCAGAACTCCCGACTCGTGTAGCCAAAGGCCGGTCTGTACAGGTGTAAAGTTTGTGATGTTGGTGAAGGATTTCAGGGCCTCAGTCTCATTGTCCTGTCCCCATGCAATTGCTTTAACTCCACTCAAGTTGTATTCCCCAAGTAGTCGCTTGATAAGAGACGGTGTAACTCTTTTTGCCTGGAGGACGGAGCCAAAATTACTGGCAGTCAGGCGGCCTCTACGAGCTTGGTGCCATGCAGGGCTGTTTCACTGGCCAGCCGTGAGGGTGCTCACAACATTTATGGTTCTCTCCTCTACTTTGGCATTCTCAATCAAGTACTCTAATTGTTTTTCCTTCGTAGATGCCATAAGGAAACCTTCTGAGTAAATGATATCCTCAATCGTCTTGATCGGGAGAGGGGTAGCAGGTTGTGGTTCGGGACTCAAGATCCAGCAGGTCCCTGTAAATTTGCCATAGCGCTTTAGTTCGCTGTACAGCCGCATCCGATCTTCTCGGCTAGGATCGCGCGCCAAAGGGCTGTAATCCTTCTTCTTCGGTGGCGCTGGAAACATCTGGCTTGCAGACTGTACGCTTTCTGCCTTTCGCTTTCGTTTCCATTGGCATTCCAGGTCCGTCCTGCTAAGGTTATGGATGCCATAAATAAATATGGCTGCCGCGTGACTGCACTTGAACTCGCCGCGAGGACACTCGCATTCTGTGTTTTTTATTTCAAGGTTTTCATCGAGATAAATCTGATAAAAAGATAATTCGAAACAGACACGTAAGTTGCAATATATATTCCGCAATATAAACATTAAATTGGAGGTGAAATCGGGGTTGGGAGTTCTTCGAATTGAACATACGTGTTGTGATCCCAAATTGGCAACTTACTGTGACTTTGTAGTCCTTATTTTTCATGCTTGCTTGGACTTCACCTTTGATGACTCCCCTGGAATAAATAAAGCTTTGGACATGGTCGGATTTGAAGTGGTTTTCTCCGCGATCAAGCGATTTCCGCTCTCCAGAAAAGAAAGAAACGAGTGAGCATATCGATAAAGACGCCATGTTTGAAGTATGAGTTTAAACTGTTTAGACCAGAAAGAAATGCTGTCATGGCAACGTGACGTCACACTTTAGGACTCTATTAACAAACAAATATAACTGCGCGGAAAATTAGGAAACAGATACATGAAAAGACACTGCTATTTCAACTGAGGCAATTCAGTACCTTTTCAGTATAGTTTTTCCTACTTAATCAGACCTGACCATGATTTACATTTGTGTGAGAGATTTCAAGTATACTTATACCCTACATCATCAACAAGGAAAATGATTTTCACTCGAACAGTATACTCAAAGTGTACTTCAAAAATGGTACTGCAGCTGTGCAGTACCATTGAAGTATGATTGCAGTATAACTATTATTGATGCAGTATACTTGTACTATACTTAAAGTAAACTTCATGGTTATCTTTTTTGGTAAGGGATGCAGTCGGAATTTTCCTTTTGTGACGTTTGTAGTGCTGCCTGTCGATCAATAAGTTGGGCGCGGTGAAGACTCACTTGAACGACAGAAACAGGGTAACCAGGTTTTTTTCGAAAAACTGGCACAGTGACATCTCTACATAAACGACGAAGTCCTAGAAACTGAGAAAAGGGAATGGCATTCTTGACATGAGATGGGTGCGAATATGAATACAGAAAGTAGAGTGAGTTTGTAGGTTTGTGATACACACTAGTGCATATACCATTTTCTTTAATTGAAACTTTGATGTCTGAAAAGGATAAAGAACTGTCGGAAATTTCCTAGGTATATTTTAGGGCTGGTTGAAAGGAATTGACTGCGGTTGTATACTGAATTAGCTCCTCTGCTGATCACGAAATACTTAATAGCAAAATAGAGTCATTTTAATGGACTTAAAGACGTTGAGTTAGACTGGTTTCGAAACTATCTGACAGACCGAAAACAACTCGTAAGTTTTGGTAAAGAGATCTCTGATCCAGGTCTTATTACCTCGGGTGTCCCGCAAGGGTCAATTCTTAGCCCTTTACTCTTTGTCCTGTTTGTCACTTTGTCCTGTTTGTCAACGATCTGCCTATAGTTCTAAAACGATGCCAGATTCTGATGTACGCTGATGATACAGTTATGTATTTCACCGCTAGTAATGCCCAAGAAATAAGTAGTACACTTACCAGTGAACTTCCCAAGGTTAATGACTGGCTTTTAGACAACAGTCTTTTTATTCACCAAGGCAAAACTGGATGTGTTTTATTTTGTACTGGCTCTAGGTTAGCAAATGCTAATCTCTCTGTGAATATCGATGACAAGGAGCTAACACGGGTTGCTGAGTATAAATACCTTGGTGTAATCTTGGATGAGTCGCTTTCATGGAACGCACACGTAAATTATGTAATAAGCAAAGTTAGTAAGAGAATAGGAATTCTTGGCCGCACCGGACGTAGCATTAGTATGCATACTGCTGGTATAATTTGTAGATCATTTATTCTTCCTGTTCTTGATTATTGTGATGCCGTTTGGAACTGTTGCGGCCATACGAATGCTGATAGTATAGAAAAATTGCAGAGACATACGGCAAGGATTATCATGCAAACTAACAGCAGTGATGAAGCGCTAGCTCACCTTAATTATGATACGCTGGGACTTAGACGGGAGATTCACACGTTAAACCCTGTGAAGAAATGTCTCGATAAGCGCTGCCCACAATTTTTAATGGACTACTTTTATTTTGATAGAGATATCACACAGAGAAAGACGCGGCAAAGTAATCATCTCCGTCTTCCCTCCATCAAACTAGAATGTACAAAAAAAAGCTTTTTATTATCATGGATGTAAAGTTTTTAATCGTAATTTGTAGTTTTTATGAATAGTTTGTAATAAACTTTAACCTCATTTTTAGGATTTTTCTTCTATTAGCTTAGTTAGGATTAGTTTTGAGTATTTTTATATTTCTTTTATCTAGGGCCTCTAAGGATATCAGTTTTTGTAACTATAGGAGTTACCCTAGCTAAATAAAAGTATCTACTACTACTACTACTACTACTACTACTACCACTACCACTACCACTACCACTACCACTACCACTACCACTACCACTACCACTACCACTACCACTACCACTACCACTACCACTACTACCACTACCACTACCACTACCACTACCACTACCACTACCACTACCACTACCACTACCACTACCACTACCACTACTACTACTACTACTACTACTACTACTACTACTACTACTACTACTACTACTACTACTACTACTACTACTACTACTACTACTACTACTACTACTACTACTACTACTACTACTCTACTACTACTACTACTACTACTACTACTACTCTACTACTACTACTACTACTACTACTACTCTACTACTACTACTACTACTACTACTACTACTACTCTACTACTACTACTACTACTACTACTACTACTACTACTACTACTACTACCACTACTACTACCACTACTACTACTACTACTACTACTACTACTACTCTACTACTACTACTACTACTACTACTACTACTACTCTACTACTACTACTACTACTACTACTACTACTACTACTACTACTACTACTACTACTACTACTGCTACTGCTACTGCTACTGCTACTGCTACTGCTACTGCTCGTGCTCCTCCTCCTCCTCCTCCTCTCTGCGGGGTAGATATAGCGTCAATATAGCGACTGCAGAGTTCAGGTTTGGGGCCATTTATTGGCTTAAAAATTAGCATTCGACAAAACCTACAAAGAGATTGGCATAGCTGGGTTCCATTTTAGTACCCATGGCTACGCCATTGGTTTGTTTAAAATAATTGTCCCCGAATGAAAAACAGTCGAGTGTAAGCACTAGTTCTGCTAGGTGAAGTAGTGTTTCAGATCTAGGTTCCTTAACAATGCGTTGATGAAAAAAATGTTTGAGGGCCAGAAGACCTTCGTCATTGGGAGTGACAGTATAAAGAGATCTAGTATCCACAGTGAAAAGAAGTTTGCCTTGGCCGAGGAAATTAAGGTCGCGAAAAATTTGAAGAGCGTTTTGGCTGTCTTTGATATATAATAGTAAAGTTTTGACGATGGGAGCCATAATGTTGTCTAAATAGTTGGAAAGAAGTTCGGTGGGACAACTGCGAGCCAAGACAATGGGTCGACCTGGGTTGTTAGGTTTGTGAATTTTAGAGAAAAATTAAATAGAAGAAGTTCTAGGAGTGGTAATGATGAGATTTTTTGCTGTGGCCGGCAATTCTTGTTTAGCTTGGCTAGTTCAGTTCGTTAATCGTATTTTTGACGGTGTTTTGATTAGTGAAAGTGAGATCTTTGTCAAACTTTTGATTAAAAGAGGTGTCAGAAAGTTGCCGCAAAGCTTCTTTTTGGTAAAGATCAGTCCTCCAAACAACTAATGCGCCGCCCTTGTCGGCTGCTTTGATAACAATGTCTCTGCTTTTTTTTAGGTTTTTCTAGTGGTGACCACTCTTCAAAGGAGAGATTGGAAAATTTCGTGCTACGATTGAATTTAAGTTTGTTAATATCGTGACGACATTTTTTGATAAAAAAATCTAGTGATGCGAACCTGGCCCTCTGGAGGAGGCCATTTAGACTTCGAATCTGAAGTGTTTCGAAAGTGTATTTGCGCGAGGTGTTAGAATGAAAGTTTATGTACAATTTGTCACTATTAGCAATGAAAAGCCTCATTGGGGGAGTGGTCAATTATTATTAGGATTTTAACCATTATTATCATGATTATCATGACTATTATTATCTTATTATCATTATCATCATTACTTGAACTTCGTGATAACGGAAACGTGGTCGGAACGTTTTCACAACTTAACCATCTTTCAAAATCACTCGTCTTTAAAACACTTTACTGACGAGGTACTACTTTTCTTGTCTTCTCTACTTATGTGGTCTTGTTGCAGTGGAGTGAGAGAAGGAGGTATATCCGCAGAGGATCGCCAACTTCGGAGAACAAAAAAGGACGTCACTTGGTAAGTCTCGCCTCCATTTCACTCTTTCTCTCGACAAAAAGGAAAATAGGCACTGCTTTGTAGAGGTTTCAACGCTTTGGGTAAACCCAGAACGAAAGATATTAAAACAGCCCGTTAGAAGTGCCAAAAATATTTTAAGTTGTCGATGAGGATTCTGTCTACTGATAACCGACGGCATCAATGAGCTCTGTTGCTCTGTTTTTTCCTTTGCATGTTGTTTGTTAAGGTCAGTGTCACAAGTTCTACAGACAAATTATAGAGCGCAGTAAAGCAGTACCCTTGGTATCATTTATTACTCTGGAAAGTTGATCGATTCTGAACACTCTGAGCTTGGGCAACCGAAACAGACAGAACTGCCCCTATGACTGTTTATTGTAATATATTGATAATACTTTCACAGAGGATGAAAAACAGTTGTATTCCCTCTTGAACATGTGTAAATCAACTCAACATGTGTTGCTGAAACAGGCAAAGCAGGAAATAGCCATGGGGAAATGTAAGAACAAAGTGGACTGTATGACTGAAGAAATGGAAACGTTACAGAAAATTACGACAGAAGATGCTAGGCCTAAACAAGCGAGTAGCAGGTTGGTGTGAGCTAATGAGCCACTATTAAAGTCAATAACTTTTCTGCTTAATTAGACACATATCACTGATCTATATATACAAAAAAGAACTAAACCTCGCAGGGCTTTTTTCATGCTTAATTGGTTATATCAACTAATTTGAAATAGTAAATTGGCCACCGTAACGAATGAAAAAGCTGACGTTTCGAGCGTTACCCTTTCGTCAGAGCGAATGGAGGAATTGTGGGTTGTATGTGGTTTTATATGCAGAAAGCGCAGCAACGCCATTTGTGGGAACATGGCAACGAGAAAAACACGAATAAATTAGTGGAATGAAAAGCGTTCGTTGATACCTGTGGGATTAAGAGTGTCGATTTGAAAGATTAACTTTTGTTCAAGAGTTTTGCTGTTTTCCGTGTTGCGTAAATGTAAGGAAAGACCGCAGATAGCCATATGTTGTTTGGAATGATTAGGTAAATTAAAGTGTCTAGCGACTGGTTTAGATGCGTCCTTGTCATTCCTTTCCACGACGCGAAGGTGTTCTCGGAATCGGTCAGCTAGTCGTCTTCCTGTTTCGACGATGTACAACTTTTTGCAATAAGTGCAAGTTATGCAATAGATAACGTTGGCGGAGGTGCACTTGAAGTGATCGGAGATCTTAATGGATCGCATGGGTCCCGATATTTTCTCAGCGTTGTGAATGAAGGGACAAGGTTTGCATCGTGCGCGAGCGCATTTAAAAGTGCCGGGTTGGTCATTAGTTTGGAATGAACTTCTGACCAAAAAATTGCCTATGTTTTTGTCGCGTTTGAATGAAATAAGTGGAGGTTGCGAAAAGATAGTGCCAGTCTCTTGAAGTAATTTAATTTTTTGAAGAAAATCTCTAACATTTGCCAGATCGACAGTAGCATCTGAACAGGCTCTTAAGTCGAAGACGGTACGAAAAGGAAAGCGGGAGGAAAAACAGCGATGACGGGGAATGGGTAAGGAAGAGGGCGCTCCCCCTTCCTTACCACTCCCTTACAAGCTACTTCATTCGGAGTTAATTCCAACTGCCGTTAGGGGACTGTTGACAAGCTCTATCGACAGTCAGGCACGTGTGGTTAATGAGGTTTTTTATTAGCGTAGTCATCTGCCAAAAGATTTTACATGGATTACATAAAGCACTACCCACGCTCCTGCTACCTCGCTAGTCATTTTCTTTTTAATTTCTATGATTACTAAACTTTGTTTCTATAGGAAAATTAACGTGAAATAAGAAATCCGGCTTTTTCTGATAGAGAGGCTACAGTGTAAACTCCTCCAACAAAAATGAAATATATGTTTACGTTCCGTAAGTATTTGAATGATAACATAGTTAATTGAGGGGACTGGTTATGAAGCTCGGCGAAGAACAAAGGAGAGAACAAAGGCGCCTGAGTTTATGTTGCTTTAGCCCGTCACGTGACATTGACCGTGCACATTCCAAAACAACATGGCGGACGTGAACGATCTCTTTTTATTCGGAGACGATTTCGATGCCATTATTGATATACTAGAGGCTGAAGAAGTTGTGCAAGAGCAATTTAGTGAAGCAGTAAATGAGGTAAGATATAACAGTGTTTGATAATTCTTTATAAGGGCAACTTTGGACTTATAAAGCGGGTCAGTTCTAATCTCGAAATATATGTGCTTTCGTGAATAGGTCCAAAACAGCCGACTAATCTGCGACCTTTGCAAGAAAACGTACAAGAGCAAGGGAGGTCTGAAAAGGCACACATCCCTAAAGCACCAAGAAGACTCTGCGAGACAGGATGAAGAGAAAAGCGAGACTTTTACGGCTGAAATCTTGGCAAATATGGTCGACGAAGTGAAGCTCAAACTCGCTGATAACAAGGTTTTCCCAAAAGGCTTAAGGGACGAGCTTAGATCGTATGTTTTTGTAAAACTTGGGGAACAAACATTGGAATTCTGTGAACTCCGAAAGACTTATGAAGGTTTAGTTAAAAATGGAGATGCTGAAAAGTTCTACACAAAGTTCTACTCAGCTGTGCCACTGAATGCCATGAAGTATTTCGAGGGATTGTCACGAAATGCAGCTACACTGCTATCTACCAAAGTTGCTGATCGTATGTTATCATACAGTAAAGAGAAGGCTGCTACGAGTACTCCTAATTTAGAAGCTACAAATGTTCCATTATTAGAGCAAGAAATGGCTGGGCTGCAATACCTTGGAGGTTATGTGCTTCATAAGTTACATAACAAGCATGTCAATTCAAAGATCTCTAAATCAGCAGAAAGTGAACAAGCGATTTCTTTACTGAAGGCTGGGAAATGTAAAGATGAGGCTGAAAATGTTAAAGACACTCAGAAACTCATTAACTGTTTGAATCGTGGGGGTTTGTGGAGTATCACAAAAAGTGCTCAAACAATATTTTTAAGAACAGAAAACTATTTTAGGGCTGCCACAGCAAAGTCTGGCTTACAGAGTATTGACATCAACAGTATCATAATGAAGTCTATTAATGATGTTGCAACAGTTTCAGCATACAACACATTGGTGTCTGATTCTGAACTGGTTATCTGTAAGAATGTTGGCAAGGACGTATTACAAAATATTGTTAGCTTATTTGTGAGAGTACGTTCCTTTTCTTTTGCCAAAGATGTGATACAGAAACATAAAATGAAAGCAAAGCAAGTTAAGGCTAAAGCACTTCGCAAGGAAATCACGAGAGCCAGTAACGATTGTGGAAAAGAAAGACAACCTTAGATCAGTTTTAAAATTTTTGAATAATATTGAATTGTTAAAGTTGCTGTTATCTTACACGGCATGTGTTGAATGTAAATACCCTATCATGATGTATAACATAGTCAATAACTATGGACTGATCAAGCACCAAAATAATTTAATATGACAAACACAGGTTTCAAGCTTTGGATATTTTATTCTGAATCTTCAATAATATATATATATATATATATATTTAACAGTTATTACTGCTACCATATAATGCAACTGGCATGTTTGTTTCTTTAACAATTACAAAGAGGCATTGACCATTCAAGTTAAACAAACCACTGAATACTGCAAATTAAGACTGAATGCTAATGCAAGTATGAAAATGCAATATTTTTGAGGCAAAATTATTGTTTCAGGCTTAATAATATACCTGCAAAAATGTCTGCATGCTAATTGGCTTAGAGTATGTCAAATAATCCCAAACAGTGCAGAAAGTTGAAATTGAGTGCAGAAAGTTGAAATTAAATTTTTGTATGTATATTATTAACAAGTAATCGCATGTTTTTTTCGTGCAATTTGGAATAAATAAGCACTCGTAAATTTTTCAAAGTCTACAAATTGCACTCGCTCGTGCAATTTTGTTAGTTAAAAATTTACTTGCGCGTAGTTATTCAAAATTGCACTCAAAATCATGCGATTACCTATACATATTTATATATTTGTAAAGCATTTTGTGTCAATAGTAATGATATCTTGCATGGTTTTAGAAAAACTACATAATTACTGTTTACCCCTTTTGGGTAGAGGGTCATTAGAAATGTTATCCCATGCTCTGTTCTTATCTTTTCGACCGCGTGTATTCCCAGACTGGCATGAAATTGCTCACTGCATCCTGATTGTGTTATCATTGTAGCCAAACATTCTGATATCAGGATTGTCACTCCTTCTGCCCAGCTTTCTTTGGTTGCCAAAATACTCCTCTGCAGGATCCTGGCAGAACCTTTCAGTTAGCACAAAGTCCATGCCTTCGTTCAACAGAAACCTTGTTGCTTCAACAACTGAATGGGTGGTTATCTTAAGGCCTTCGTGCGTCTGCCATGATAAGAACATCCTGCTTCTTGCATTCTGTGTGAAGTTCCCCGGTCTGTCTTTTGTGCTCACCTTCCAGGCACTTAGATAATCAAGGAAATCTCCCTCAAGCCACAGAAATCTTGGGTCATCAATGGATGTGTATGGTGCAAGGAGTGGCTTTCTCTTTCTCAGATGCTCGGTAGTACTGCGAACATTAAGGCAATCGAAGAATTGATCCATCATCTTACACAATCTTGCAGTCGCCGCTGTATCAGGGGTGCTGTAGGCCGTCATCACTGCTGCCACTGTTGCGCTTAGAACCTGAGCAGCCAAATTGACTCGCATGCAAGAGTAGGAGCTGAGTTTGATGTGCTCGTAGGTGATCTTGGGTAAAAGCTTCAACCCATTCTCTGCATCTTGGTAGTACAGTTGTGCTATGTGCTGCCATAAAACATATAGGCCATCATTCCACATATACCTAGGGAAACCAAATAAATAGCAATCAGTCAAAAAGTGACATAAAAATTATTTTATATCTTACAAAATAATATATGCTTTAATAAAAATAAAATAA
Organism: Stylophora pistillata; assembly: GCF_964205215.1. NCBI lineage: Eukaryota > Metazoa > Cnidaria > Anthozoa > Scleractinia > Pocilloporidae > Stylophora > Stylophora pistillata. Next base: position 42,901,341 of record NC_142519.1, read on the forward strand.
TAAATATAAAAAATAGAGTAGAAAAATATATGTGAATTTTCTGACTCATCTTTTTCAGAGCATCTGAGAATTTTTAGTGTTATATATACAGTCAAACCCCTATTAAGCGGCCACCCCCTGTTAAGCGGCCAGTTATCAAAGTCCCAAATTTGTTGTCAGTATAATACTGTAAATGAAACCCCTATTAAGCGGCCAACCCTATTAAGCAGCCACTTGACAGGTCCCCGAAGGTGGCCGCTTAATAGGGGTTCGACTGTATTTTCATTCAAATTCAAATGTAGCTGGAATGGAATGTTGGCACATTAATAACAATGGATGACATCAGCATGAACAGCCCTTTAAGTCATGATATTATTATAATTACCTAGAACATTTTCCAGAACCAGAATGGTGTAGACAATTTCTTGTGGTCTTCATGAGATGAGGAGCATCTGAGAAGAAATAGATGTATCTGTGCGGAGCATACAAGTTGGTCGTACGGTAGCAAACATCTTTCCCAGCATTGCCATCCAGATCTTCATGCATTCTATAGAACCTTCTGTTAGGAGATGCGCCATCAGAAGTTGTGCCAATCACCCACAGGTTACATGTCATCTCCAGTATGCCTACAGCTTCCCAGAAGAGTGGCATCAACTGGTCAGCTGTAACACCATTAGTAGCAAAGTATGCAAGGTTAAACTTCAACTGTGTGCAGACCCCTCTGATGAGGAAAGCCAGAGCATATGTTGCAAGCTCATCAACTTTCTTTAAAAATCCAAAGTTAACATCTGGGTCGCCAAGGTCAACATAACCGATGAGTTCTCCTGTAACTTTGTCGAACACTAGATTGGACATGACCTTCATTTCGTCAAATAACAACACAACATACCGCTGAACATCAAAGTAGGAGTCTGTCTGGCCTTTCAGCTCCTCGATCACATTCTCATTAAATCCCCTTGTAGGTCTGATACAGTTGCGGTAGTCCTTGAGGGTACGCTGGCTCGGTAGAACGAGGATTTTACTTCTGCGTAGTTCTTCGTAGCAGGATGGCGACTTTGCAGCAAGAGATAAACAGTAGCGGATTATCATCAGATGATACCTCACACCAGTAGGGCTGCTCGAAAACAATTTCTTCTGTTGTTGCCAAAAGAGATTCATAAAAGGAGTAACATCTGATTTCCCAAGAATAGTGGCAAAATCATCACTCAACTCAGGGTCAACCTCTACACTTGATTTAGTAAGTTCAGTTCTCATTTCGTCCAGTTGCCGTTCAAGATCTGCACATCTTAGCCTCTGATTCTGCAGGGTCAGTTTAATACGCTCTGGTGCAGTTTTCGACACTGGAGCCTTGATGTGTGCAGGTTCTGCTAGCTTTTGTTGCTTTGCTTTCTTTGATAGGTCACTAGCATGGAGATATTGCGAACAGCTGCTGCAATACTGCTCATCAGCATGACCATAGTTAATCGAGGGGACTGGTTAGGAAGGCCGGCGAACTTCAAAGGGGTAGGTTATTGTTCAACTTTTTGGTGCGTGACGTCACGACTACCGTGCATCACAATACAATGCAGCGTTGTTCGAAAATGGTTGATAGAGAAATGTTTTGACTTTAAATTATTTTTATTACTGTTTGCTTGACTGAAAATGCATAGATTTTAACTAAAAAACATGCCTGGAGATAACTGTTCCGTAGTTGGCTGTGGAACTTGCCGTAAAACCAAGGGAATTGGAATATGGAAGCTTCCAGCACCTCGGAACGAAGCATATCGCAAATGGCGCGAAGATTGGCTCTATGAGCTCAAGAAATACAGAGTTACGGACAGTAACTTCCAACGAAAGATCGAAAATGACAAAGTATTTACTTGTGAAAAGCATTTTCATGAAAATGACATCGAAATAAGTGTGTGTGTATAATTCCAGCGATTTCGCGGTGTGCTTATTAGTAAACGGCCCGCCAAAACATGCGAAATCTACTATGTAACTCAGTTGAATTCTTGATAAAAACGTTAACATATATCTTAAACTTTATCTCTCAGCCGTATCAGAGAAAATGACAAAGAAAAGGCCGAAGTTTGGAGAAGAAAAATTTGAGAGAATATGACACCTCAGTTTGCATTGAGAAGGAAGTTGCCACAGAAAACTTTGTCGTGCCTTGGACAACTGTTCTCCTTCCCAATGAGACCTTTCAAAAAGACACTTTTAATTCCCCTCAAACTGAATTTCCTCCCTCCCCCCCACAGAAGAGCTTTCAAAAACAACCACCAACTCCCAGGCCTTTGAGATCAATTGTAAAGGAAGACTTCGAAGTTTCTGATATTTTGACCGAAAAGAGACATTGCTATAAAAGCTTCCATGAATTCTGTAAAAGAGCCCAGTCATTGAAGATTATACAAGAGTGGTGTACTCAGGCCAAAGAAGACAGAATGGTGTTCAGAAAGTGAAATGAGTCCTCTGTTTGCTTACCACAACTGGAGTTGGTGGTCGATGACAGTCTTGGGTTCACCATTTTAGTTTATGGTTGGTTACTACCAGATGACCACATACTTTATACGAAGTATTATAGATCAATGAGAAATGTTACCTTGAATGAATTGGCCAGAAAACTAACAGAGTCCTTCATTATTTGTCCTGGGATTGAACAACCAGAACTGAACTCAAATATTATTCACCATGTTATCAACTGCAACATTGTCTTGTAAATGACTTGAATATTGATTCACAGATGTTTGCAAACCACTTTATATATATATATATATAATTATATAATATTGTATACAACTTGTTGTCATCTAGATAGGGCTGACTTCTAAGTTAGAATTTTAGTGTTCTATAGAAGCTAAAGTAAACCAGAACATTGACATTAATAAATACATTGATTGCTTCAAAGGTGTTTGCAAACCACCTCATACATTTTAAGTATACATAATTTGTTGACATCTAGATGACTGACTTCTGCTAACATAAACCAGAACATTGACCCTATAAATAAAATTGCCATTTGATGCATTTTATGCTGTCTTTGATTCTAGGGTTCTCTATCATCCTTTCCTCCACTTGCCCTTTTAATTTCCTTTCTCAGGGACTTAGCTTTCACCTGCTTCTGTTTGATCTTGTGCTTCTGAATTACATCTCTTGCAAATGAAAATGAGCGTACACGAAAGTATAAGGTGATAATACTGTGCAGCATATCTTTACTAATTCTGCTATCAATCTCCAGTGAGGATTCAGATACAATTTCATTGAAGAAAGCAACTACATCTGTATCTTTGCAACATTTCTCAATTACAGCTTCAATGTTGATAGATCTATGGTCAGTTTTACAATTGTTTCTAAAATGATGTTTTGCCCTCAAAAATATTTTCTGGGCTTTTTTCGTTGGATTCCACAGCCCTCCACGGCTTAAGGAAGAGATAAGTTTCTGCGATTCAGTGATAGTCTTTGATTCTTCTTTGCATGCATTTAATAAAGATGTAGCCTGTTGACTTTCTGTTGATTTCCAATTCTTAGATGCTCTGTGTTTATTGTGCAGATTTTGCAAGACATAGCCTCCTAGATATTGTAGACCAGCAATCTATTTTTCCTTTAAAGCCTTTTCAACTTCGTTATCATTTACAGGAGAAAGAGATTCTTTGTAGTAGGCCAGGAGTCGATCAGCAAGTTTAGTTGATAACAATGTTGCTGAATTACTGGACAGACTCGGGAAGTATTTTGTAGCATGTAATGATATGGTCGCGTAATACTTGGAGTAAAACTTGTCAGCGTTTCCATTCTTCGTAAAGCCATCAAAAATAGTCCGTATCTCTTCAAACTCTTTCGATCCTTCGCAAATGTTAAACTGGAATGATGATATTTCATCTCGCATTGCTTTTGTAAACACTTTTCTTTTGCTTATTGTCGTTTTCACGTTGTTCACCAGATCGTTCAAAACGTCGCTTGTAAATGCTATTCTTTGCCTTGATTTTTCCTCTTGTACATCTTTTTCGGGATCTTGGTTGTTATCTTTGTGTTTAATAGTCGTGTGTCTGCTTAGACCTCGTTTACTTTTACAAACTTTTTGACATATACTGCAAGCTACGTCTTGCCTTTGGACCTAGAATGTAAGGAACATTTAGTTGATCAAACTTGATAAAATCGCCAACAGTTTGAAATCAGTTTATACCAATATTGCTACTATAACTCTTCTTAAACCCTTAGCGATTCTAAAAGAATCCAAAAGAAATCTAATTTTTCTTCTGGAGCTCTGGAAACAGATACACAATACCGAACACTGATCGATCTCAAGCCAACTACACTGAGCTTTTTCTAGCCACAAACCGCGAATAAAATGACTGAATAGGACTAACTTTTAGCTTTTAACACGCACCTCCTGTACAGCTTCATGAAACTGTTCTTCCAAATTCTCATCTTCTTCTAAAACTGCCATAATAGCATCGAAATCTTCTTCGAATGTAAAGTCTTCGATGCCAGACGCCATGTTTGTTTACTGTGACAACGATAGCGATGCACGGTACTCGTGACGTATCATGACGTAACGGTGCAATTCAACCTAAAATCGTAAACAATAAGCCGGTCCTTTGAAGTTCGCCGGCCTTCCTAACCAGTCCCCTCGATTAACTATGGCATGACACAGAACAGAACAACCACGAGACCTCCAGTATTGCTTGCTTGGAAACGAATCCAAGTTGTTGTCTTCTCTGTCAATGGACAAGGGATCCACAACCCTGGGAATTATATGGGGCAACACATTTCCAGTAAATACATTCGTCTCTACTCCAGGGCAAATCAAACAACGTTCCACATGTTTCACAAGGTCCGATGCTGTAATGTTGTTTATGGACCTAAAGTTTTTAGTGTAAAGTTCATGGTCTTCAGGTAGTAGCCATCCGTAAACAAGAATAGTAAAACCGAGGCTGTCATCGATTACTATTTCGAGCTCTGGAATCTGTAACGAAGGCAGAATTTTCTTTAAGACAATCCTGTCCTCGAGTTCTTGTTGAGTCCACTCACTGAGAGTTTTGAGGGACTTGACACGTTTACACAGGTCTCTAAAATTCTTGTAGTATCTGGAACAACTAGTAGTCTCCTCGACAGTCACTACAACTTTTGGCGGCCTTCGAGTCGTCTTGTCCGTTTCGTGGCTTCTCTTTGGCATGTTCCGAACAGGTAGAGCCCCAAACATTGGTCGCTTGCCTGTGCGCGTGTTCTCGAACGGTGAAAGCTTAAAGTAAAGAAGAAACCAATGTTTGGGGCTCTACCTGTTCGGAACATGCCAAAGAGAAGCCACGAAACGGACAAGACGACTCGAAGGCCGCCAAAAGTTGTAGTGACTGTCGAGGAGACTACTAGTTGTTCCAGATACTACAAGAATTTTAGAGACCTGTGTAAACGTGTCAAGTCCCTCAAAACTCTCAGTGAGTGGACTCAACAAGAACTCGAGGACAGGATTGTCTTAAAGAAAATTCTGCCTTCGTTACAGATTCCAGAGCTCGAAATAGTAATCGATGACAGCCTCGGTTTTACTATTCTTGTTTACGGATGGCTACTACCTGAAGACCATGAACTTTACACTAAAAACTTTAGGTCCATAAACAACATTACAGCATCGGACCTTGTGAAACATGTGGAACGTTGTTTGATTTGCCCTGGAGTAGAGACGAATGTATTTACTGGAAATGTGTTGCCCCATATAATTCCCAGGGTTGTGGATCCCTTGTCCATTGACAAAGAAGACAACAACTTGGATTCGTTTCCAAGCAAGCAATACTGGAGGTCTCGTGGTTGTTCTGTTCTGTGTCATGCTGATGAGCAGTATTGCAGCAGCTGTTCGCAATATCTCCATGCTAGTGACCTATCAAAGAAAGCAAAGCAACAAAAGCTAGCAGAACCTGCACACATCAAGGCTCCAGTGTCGAAAACTGCACCAGAGCGTATTAAACTGACCCTGCAGAATCAGAGGCTAAGATGTGCAGATCTTGAACGGCAACTGGACGAAATGAGAACTGAACTTACTAAATCAAGTGTAGAGGTTGACCCTGAGTTGAGTGATGATTTTGCCACTATTCTTGGGAAATCAGATGTTACTCCTTTTATGAATCTCTTTTGGCAACAACAGAAGAAATTGTTTTCGAGCAGCCCTACTGGTGTGAGGTATCATCTGATGATAATCCGCTACTGTTTATCTCTTGCTGCAAAGTCGCCATCCTGCTACGAAGAACTACGCAGAAGTAAAATCCTCGTTCTACCGAGCCAGCGTACCCTCAAGGACTACCGCAACTGTATCAGACCTACAAGGGGATTTAATGAGAATGTGATCGAGGAGCTGAAAGGCCAGACAGACTCCTACTTTGATGTTCAGCGGTATGTTGTGTTGTTATTTGACGAAATGAAGGTCATGTCCAATCTAGTGTTCGACAAAGTTACAGGAGAACTCATCGGTTATGTTGACCTTGGCGACCCAGATGTTAACTTTGGATTTTTAAAGAAAGTTGATGAGCTTGCAACATATGCTCTGGCTTTCCTCATCAGAGGGGTCTGCACACAGTTGAAGTTTAACCTTGCATACTTTGCTACTAATGGTGTTACAGCTGACCAGTTGATGCCACTCTTCTGGGAAGCTGTAGGCATACTGGAGATGACATGTAACCTGTGGGTGATTGGCACAACTTCTGATGGCGCATCTCCTAACAGAAGGTTCTATAGAATGCATGAAGATCTGGATGGCAATGCTGGGAAAGATGTTTGCTACCGTACGACCAACTTGTATGCTCCGCACAGATACATCTATTTCTTCTCAGATGCTCCTCATCTCATGAAGACCACAAGAAATTGTCTACACCATTCTGGTTCTGGAAAATGTTCTAGGTAATTATAATAATATCATGACTTAAAGGGCTGTTCATGCTGATGTCATCCATTGTTATTAATGTGCCAACATTCCATTCCAGCTACATTTGAATTTGAATGAAAATACAGTCGAACCCCTATTAAGCGGCCACCTTCGGGGACCTGTCAAGTGGCTGCTTAATAGGGTTGGCCGCTTAATAGGGGTTTCATTTACAGTATTATACTGACAACAAATTTGGGACTTTGATAACTGGCCGCTTAACAGGGGGTGGCCGCTTAATAGGGGTTTGACTGTATATATAACACTAAAAATTCTCAGATGCTCTGAAAAAGATGAGTCAGAAAATTCACATATATTTTTCTACTCTATTTTTTATATTTATTATTTTATTTTTATTAAAGCATATATTATTTTGTAAGATATAAAATAATTTTTATGTCACTTTTTGACTGATTGCTATTTATTTGGTTTCCCTAGGTATATGTGGAATGATGGCCTATATGTTTTATGGCAGCACATAGCACAACTGTACTACCAAGATGCAGAGAATGGGTTGAAGCTTTTACCCAAGATCACCTACGAGCACATCAAACTCAGCTCCTACTCTTGCATGCGAGTCAATTTGGCTGCTCAGGTTCTAAGCGCAACAGTGGCAGCAGTGATGACGGCCTACAGCACCCCTGATACAGCGGCGACTGCAAGATTGTGTAAGATGATGGATCAATTCTTCGATTGCCTTAATGTTCGCAGTACTACCGAGCATCTGAGAAAGAGAAAGCCACTCCTTGCACCATACACATCCATTGATGACCCAAGATTTCTGTGGCTTGAGGGAGATTTCCTTGATTATCTAAGTGCCTGGAAGGTGAGCACAAAAGACAGACCGGGGAACTTCACACAGAATGCAAGAAGCAGGATGTTCTTATCATGGCAGACGCACGAAGGCCTTAAGATAACCACCCATTCAGTTGTTGAAGCAACAAGGTTTCTGTTGAACGAAGGCATGGACTTTGTGCTAACTGAAAGGTTCTGCCAGGATCCTGCAGAGGAGTATTTTGGCAACCAAAGAAAGCTGGGCAGAAGGAGTGACAATCCTGATATCAGAATGTTTGGCTACAATGATAACACAATCAGGATGCAGTGAGCAATTTCATGCCAGTCTGGGAATACACGCGGTCGAAAAGATAAGAACAGAGCATGGGATAACATTTCTAATGACCCTCTACCCAAAAGGGGTAAACAGTAATTATGTAGTTTTTCTAAAACCATGCAAGATATCATTACTATTGACACAAAATGCTTTACAAATATATAAATATGTATAGGTAATCGCATGATTTTGAGTGCAATTTTGAATAACTACGCGCAAGTAAATTTTTAACTAACAAAATTGCACGAGCGAGTGCAATTTGTAGACTTTGAAAAATTTACGAGTGCTTATTTATTCCAAATTGCACGAAAAAAACATGCGATTACTTGTTAATAATATACATACAAAAATTTAATTTCAACTTTCTGCACTCAATTTCAACTTTCTGCACTGTTTGGGATTATTTGACATGCTCTAAGCCAATTAGCATGCAGACATTTTTGCAGGTATATTATTAAGCCTGAAACAATAATTTTGCCTCAAAAATATTGCATTTTCATACTTGCATTAGCATTCAGTCTTAATTTGCAGTATTCAGTGGTTTGTTTAACTTGAATGGTCAATGCCTCTTTGTAATTGTTAAAGAAACAAACATGCCAGTTGCATTATATGGTAGCAGTAATAACTGTTAAATATATATATATATATATATTATTGAAGTTTCAGAATAAAATATCCAAAGCTTGAAACCTGTGTTTGTCATATTAAATTATTTTGGTGCTTGATCAGTCCATAGTTATTGACTATGTTATACATCATGATAGGGTATTTACATTCAACACATGCCGTGTAAGATAACAGCAACTTTAACAATTCAATATTATTCAAAAATTTTAAAACTGATCTAAGGTTGTCTTTCTTTTCCACAATCGTTACTGGCTCTCGTGATTTCCTTGCGAAGTGCTTTAGCCTTAACTTGCTTTGCTTTCATTTTATGTTTCTGTATCACATCTTTGGCAAAAGAAAAGGAACGTACTCTCACAAATAAGCTAACAATATTTTGTAATACGTCCTTGCCAACATTCTTACAGATGACCAGTTCAGAATCAGACACCAATGTGTTGTATGCTGAAACTGTTGCAACATCATTAATAGACTTCATTATGATACTGTTGATGTCAATACTCTGTAAGCCAGACTTTGCTGTGGCAGCCCTAAAATAGTTTTCTGTTCTTAAAAATATTGTTTGAGCACTTTTTGTGATACTCCACAAACCCCCACGATTCAAACAGTTAATGAGTTTCTGAGTGTCTTTAACATTTTCAGCCTCATCTTTACATTTCCCAGCCTTCAGTAAAGAAATCGCTTGTTCACTTTCTGCTGATTTAGAGATCTTTGAATTGACATGCTTGTTATGTAACTTATGAAGCACATAACCTCCAAGGTATTGCAGCCCAGCCATTTCTTGCTCTAATAATGGAACATTTGTAGCTTCTAAATTAGGAGTACTCGTAGCAGCCTTCTCTTTACTGTATGATAACATACGATCAGCAACTTTGGTAGATAGCAGTGTAGCTGCATTTCGTGACAATCCCTCGAAATACTTCATGGCATTCAGTGGCACAGCTGAGTAGAACTTTGTGTAGAACTTTTCAGCATCTCCATTTTTAACTAAACCTTCATAAGTCTTTCGGAGTTCACAGAATTCCAATGTTTGTTCCCCAAGTTTTACAAAAACATACGATCTAAGCTCGTCCCTTAAGCCTTTTGGGAAAACCTTGTTATCAGCGAGTTTGAGCTTCACTTCGTCGACCATATTTGCCAAGATTTCAGCCGTAAAAGTCTCGCTTTTTTCTTCATCCTGTCTCGCAGAGTCTTCTTGGTGCTTTAGGGATGTGTGCCTTTTCAGACCTCCCTTGCTCTTGTACGTTTTCTTGCAAAGGTCGCAGATTAGTCGGCTGTTTTGGACCTATTCACGAAAGCACATATATTTCGAGATTAGAACTGACCCGCTTTATAAGTCCAAAGTTGCCCTTTTAAAGAATTATCAAACACTGTTATATCTTACCTCATTTACTGCTTCACTAAATTGCTCTTGCACAACTTCTTCAGCCTCTAGTATATCAATAATGGCATCGAAATCGTCTCCGAATAAAAAGAGATCGTTCACGTCCGCCATGTTGTTTTGGAATGTGCACGGTCAATGTCACGTGACGGGCTAAAGCAACATAAACTCAGGCGCCTTTGTTCTCTCCTTTGTTCTTCGCCGAGCTTCATAACCAGTCCCCTCAATTAACTATGATTAACTTTAAGCTTTCACCGTTCGAGAACACGCGCACAGGCAAGCGACGCCATCTTGAAAATGTGTGCACGGTCATTGTCACGTGACCTTTAAAAACGTAAACAAAGTCATAGTCCTTTGTTCTTCGCCGAGCTTCATAACCAGTCCCCTCAATTAACTATGATGACAATAAAGCCTTGGAAAAGTCTTGCATTTCAATCAAAACAATCAACAAAGTCATGGTGCGAAAAGGTCACAAAACTCAACTCAACTCCGAAAGAGAGTCCACGTCAATCCCAGTGTCAAGTTCAAGGTCTCTTAAACGTGACTTGTTAACTGATCAGGTCACGCTGTCGCGCACGAATATTCCAAAATACCAAGAAGGAGAGAAAGAGAAAACTGCCTCGAAATAAGTTCAAGATTGGATTTAATTTGTAGCTATAGTTAGCTGGTAGAGCGGAGCTCAAGATGACTGATCATGGGCTTAGCTCTATTGGTGGACTTTCGCTGAAGAAAACGACTAAAATCTCCCTGTCTCGAACGACCAAAAAACAGTAAAACGAAAAATGCGCTCACGAAGGTTGTTTTTTTGGGGGGGAGGCTGTTTTCAACCGAGACGGAGGTGATTTGTTTTACGACCCCATTTTCTTAAAAAAGACTGTAGGGAAAACTTGGCCTACAGAGGACATGCTACATTTTATCGCGCAATAGAACTAAAAGATGGCGTGATAAATTTTTCTTTATGGCGCGATTATTCAATTATTATATAGCTGGCAGCACCAGCGGCAAAAAAGACGCGAATCCTATGTTCTGATTGGCTACCCGAGCGGGCAGGGCAAGATGGGCCCATCTTACCCGCTCAGGACTGCCCGCTTTGATCCCGCGCAGGAGAAAAAGTGGGTGGGGCGGACTTTAGAGTTTGTAACTTTTTGACAGTGTTGGCGACGAGGTCGCTATAAGTAGCAGAAGAAACAATCAAAACAAAGTTAGAATTAAACGAGCCTCGTGGGCACACTGTGCCACAAACACAGTTGGCTTTCTTTCCCGGCTCTCGAAATAAACAAGTCATTATTTACTCTTAGTAATTTTCAAAGCGAAATATTTTTTCCATATACTGAATCCTTTATTGACCAAGCTTGTTCGGTCAAGATGGCTGGATATTATCCTCGTTCTTTTATTTCGTTTTTATGGACCTCAACCTCGTCTCAGTGCATAAAAACGCTGATTAAGAACTGGGCCAACATCCAGTCATCTTGACCTCAAGCGTGGTCAATAACACGTATCACAGGGTCGTCAGATGCCCATAAAGAATCGACCGCGCGATAATTTAGAATTTATCGCGCCATAGTTTTTCACATATCACGATATGATTTCGATTTCTCGCACGATTTTTTGCTTTTATCGAGCGATAAATGAGATTTATAGCGCGATAAAATTGAATTTAAAAAGTGGATAGCCTGTCGTCTATGGGCCACAGTATGTTTTTGCCTAGAGGAGAAGGAAGAAATAAAACGAGAATACTCGCCCCATCGACTTGCACGAGTACAGTAGAGTAGGAGATCAATATACATGCCACAGGGCTATTAAACTTGTGACTAATTTTTTTTTTTTTTTTCCTCAGGGCGCAAAGATGGTGTCTGGGAAATCGGCGTCGTTAATTTAGCAGTGGCTAAGAAGAAGGTTGAAAAACTGTTAATTCACATATTCATTTCAACAATAATTAAGAAACTCCTTCCTGGATTGCCCGAGCTATTCCTCTCAACTGAGGCCTTTGATCTATTGTCGGATTTTAAACCAAAAAGGTTTTGATTTATGAATAAATCAATATCATTACTTCACGATCTCTGGGTCGTCTTTTCATGTAACACCCTCATTCATTTGCGTATAACTTCTTTAACTTAATCTCTCTGGCTTATATGGTTTGATGCTCAATCTAAGACTACGTCACAGCATTGTCCAAAGAATAATTGCTTTCATATTGTCTTTCCGTGAATTGTTCGTGTTTGTGTTTGAGTTTGAAAATATGCGAAGAGGGGCCCTGTTCTGGAGTGAATTTTCTCTTCAGATTTCCTTTACCAGCACGGAGATATCGGCTGCATTGAAATTCCATCGCCCGGGTGCCACTGGCACCTTCAGTTAAGGGAAAAAAGTGTTTCAAAAACCATATCATTTTTATCTCAACCAGTACAAGGTACATCATTATGAAATAACAACATTGACTACGCTTTGTAAGTCCAAATATGATCTGCCTGAACATTTAGATGCTACAAATAACATTTTATTTGTTGACGCAAATAATAATCTTTTTTTTCTATGGTCAGAGTAGCAGCTGTTTGTGAACTACTCGATGTGGTTTTCGCGAATTAATGGTTTGCAGCCAGATTACTGAGTTGATTTTGAAAATGGCCGTTTCTTACCTCTTGATTGTTTTTTGTTCTTTGAGATCTGAAGACTCGATAATAGCGTTGTTAATTATTCGACGTATGTGTTGTAGAGCGTTTTCAAGGCTCGATATTTCAAGCATTTTTAGGTTTAGCTTTTGTTTTATTAAGTCTCGCCTTTTCGCCCCTACGTGCTATTTTGATGAATCTATAGTTTTGATGATTTATTTTTAGTGTGTGTTTGAACTTGGCTCAGCACTTACCGTGCTAGACATTTTAATCCCTTGTTATGGTTGAAGATAACTAGTTTGCTAGGTGGTCATGTTTGAGTTGGTAAAACTGACCTTGAGTTTTACCCACACTGAACATCCTGTTTTGGAAGTTCCCACGGTTAGCTAACCCAAACATGTCTGTGATTTTTGTATTTAATACTGGAGCACTCCTTGCTGAAAGTAGTAGAAATAAGTAGTAGAAATAAGTAGTAGAAATAAGCAATGGAACAAGAGAGAGAATAAAGAAGAAAATTACAGAGTCTCAGTACTTCTTGTTAATTTGCCAAGCGAGTGGTAAAACCCCTCAACATATGTTTAAAAGTGAAGACAGAAATTTCTCGGTTTTATTTTCTTTAAGGAGAACAGACAGCATTCTCGTCTTCTGACAGTTGTCATCAAACCGCCTCCCGGTTAGCTCAATTGGTTAGAGCGCCGGACGAATAAACCGTTGGTCCCGTCTCCTCCATCTATTAATTAGATAATTTGATTAGGCGGGGGACGTTAAAGAACCTACATCACGAGATTACTGTGATGTGGTCTGGCCTGTTTATTGGGAATTGGGAGGAGGGGGCAGCTGTAAAAAAAAAAAAAATTCGCCTTTGTTGATTATAAACTGCCACTGGCAGTCTGACAAAGTACCCCGCACAGTGATATAAAGCGCCTTGAACATAGGATAAGAGCGCTATAGAAATCAATGTTGTTATTGTTATTATTACTATTATTATTATTATTATTATTATTATTATTATTATAAACAATTTGTAAATATAGAGGTAAGTCTGTAGTAACGGGATCGGTTCGTTTTAATATAACTAGCCCATCTTATTTCCTCACATCACTTTTACGTGTTCTGATTAAATTGAATCATGGAAATGATTAAAATATTTCGAAAGGAAATAATCACAATTATTTTCTCTTGACTATTTCAAGTGTTATTGTCAGTCAGAAAGTGTCCCAGAGGGTGGAGACGAGTGAACCGATTTTACAGAAACTTGCAGCCGTAGGTAACCTTGATAATTTATTCGAAAAGCTAAAGGCATTTTGTTTTCTGCCTTTAGTTAAAGACTTTATTAAAATAATCCTAGTTCTTTTCAAGAGTTAAAAATAACTGCGAATACTTGTGGAATATCGGGAAAACGGCTCTAATTGCACTAAAGGCTCTAAAGGGGGAGTCGGCGTGGTGCTTTCGATCAGAAAATCCGGATTTTTAGATTTGAAATTCCAGATTTGGGATTTTTTAATAAAACATGAAAAGCACCAACGGATTTCGATGTTGAAAATCCTTCCTTAAGGTAGATTTCAATTTTAAAAGATTCCAGTCCCAATACATGAAAGCTGATATCTTTGCCGTTTTACAGCTATCCGTGAACCCATAGAGACCCCACCTTGAACAGCCGTAGTCAGTTGCAAATCCCTCTTTAGATTTCCCAAAAGTTGTGAGACATAGAAATCCATGTTTTCTCAGCGTCGTATCTCGTTTTTGGATTTCTTTTTTTACCGCAAAATCCAAATTCCGAATTTCAAAATCAAAGTCCAGATTTTGCAATGAAGAGCACAGATTTCTTTGAACGCGGTTTGTTAGTTCTGATTGGCCGGGACTACCTCTCGACCCAGTTTCCTAGGAACCGCATTCAAAATGGTGGACAGCCATGAATTTAGTACTGAAAAAATTGATGTCGCACTGTAAAGTCAGGACGGTTCGTTCGACAGCTGTGTTACAATTGAAAGCCTGTTCTAAAAAAGAGTATTCTCCTCTTCACTTTGTACATGGATGGGTGAAGTAACTTCCACCCTCCGGGATGAAAATTCTCGTTTGTACTTCGACAGGTGAGAGGTCTAAACGAGACTTTCAACCGATTCAGTGTCTATGAAATGTATCTTATTAGAACCATTACGTACTCATCCTCTAACAAATGTGGAAAGAACTGATCACAAAGCAATAGGTTGGTGGACAAAGCAATGACCTCAAGTCCAGGGACTGAACCTCAAACATGGACCAACCCTTTGATGTTTTGGTTTTGTTCTTCGTTAGTCACGACAAGCACCACGAAACTTAGCGGCGATTATTTTAAACAATCAAAATCCTTCCTTCGAAATGTATAAGCCATTTTCCTTCCCTTAATATCGGCCACGAAGTCAGGCGAGAAATCGATAAAATGAATTTATTAATAGATTGACGTACTAGAAACAAAATGTATCAAGAAACTCTTAAATTGATAATGTTTAGATCAAAGAGCATTTTCCTTAATTTTGTTTTTCTCTTCTTCTTGTTGTTGGGAAAATGCATTTACATCTTCGTCGCTCACCACACCACAACAAATCTTGCGGCCATTATTCGAAATAAGAAACAAAGCAAGTTCATTCAGCAAAGTTTGAGAAAGCAGGAATGGTGACGTGGTTGCTCAATATCACCACTCATGTTACACACTCATGTAGAGAAGTCATATTGATTCTAATGAATTCAATGTTTAAGTTGCTAGTACAGCACTCCCCTCCATGATTATAATAAATAACAGGATACATGCAAGTAGTGGCTTCTTCCGGTCATCTGAGTGACTTTTTATAGAGCATGAGATAATGAAATGCTGATATTTTTAATGGCAGATTGAAGTGATAATAAATAGTGCTGACAAAGATGACTTGCAGGGAAAGTTTGGATGCAAAGGACAACATATTGGATTTGTTTTATATGTTAAAGAAGCTGCTTCCTGCAGGTAAAAATAAAAATTTTATAGTGGAAGGAAGAGGGGATGATTATAAACTGCCATGTACTTGCAACTGTTTAACCCTGGCCCCCAGTTATAGACCCATCTACCTGTGAACAAGAAAATACATGCATAGATTTGGTTATTTAAGCGCCAGACCCCCTGGATATTAAAGCCCTCCTCAAGCTTTTCTTGTTTAAATAATAACAAAGCTGGAAGCACTACTGCTGTGAATTAGACATTAAAATTTGTAATAATTAAGAGAAAGGATGGGCTTCAACGAGAAAGTCTGAACTTCTTTTTAGTTATGTTCCAATTTTGTTCAGGCTGTTAGTTTTTAATTTAATTCTGTTCCAAATGTATTGAAATGAATTCAATTTATCACTGCAAAACAATTTTTTTTCATTTTTCTCATTATTTATTTTCCTTCTCTTCTTCCTTGTTTAAGTATATCAGTGCAAATTACACATTATTCATTATAATTCATAATAAAAGTAGCTTCCCTCAAATGCTGTTGGTCTAAATGCATCATATGACTGAGTGTGACCCTAGAACTAAAACTGGGGAGCACTGGGGATTTTTCTCAGTTTATGTTCGTAAATTTTCAAACCTGACATTTGCTTTGAGAAAAGACTATTTTTCAAATATAATTGAAGATAATAGGGCATACTGACATTATTACAAGCTCACACTTTTTTCTCGAGCTTCACTCTTGGGAAACATTATTTTTTTGTTCCTGACTAATCAGATGAATTCTACAAACAGACACCTGCACACATTTTTGCACCAAATGGAGATTATTGATCATAAATGAAATGGCTAGAAAAACTAGAAGTAAACATTGGCCAATGCCCATACCCTACAACATATTAAGTTCCCACCATAAGCAAAACACCAGAATTGTTTATCAGTACATATGTCCAATCCCCCAAATGTCTTCTGGACATAAGTGCAGAGTTTGTTGATACTGTCCTGGGATGTGATATCGAGTTGATGGTGCTGAATATGTTACATTTAATTTCTCGCTAAGTTCACCAGAATATTTTGGTACCTGCTGTAAGAGTTTTTTTTTTTAATTCTTTTTTATTCACGAAAGTGAACTTTTGCACTAACAGCAATTGTACCTTGACCAATAAATCAAATACTACAATTAGCTTAAAAACCATCCTCGACCCTATTTTCCTCGCCATGAATGAAGCTTGAGAAAAATTTGGCTGACATAAGTAAATGAAAAGAATGAAAACATGATCTTTGTAATCTTAAACTTTGATTACTTACAGAAACTAAGCGGAAAAGGATTTCACCCTGGATGTAATGTTTGTTCTAAGTAAGTAAACCAGCTCTCCAGTGACAACCATTTGCTACGTCGTATGTTTTCTTTTGAGTGTTCTATGGTTCGACTTTATGAGCAAACATAGTTCGACTTTATGAGCAAACATATTATAATTATTTGTGTTTGTTAACATCCATAAAACACTCTCTTTTCTTAAATGAAATTCAAACGAAGACTAATCTTAGTGGATATAAGGTTCCAAAAACTGGGGAATGTCACTTGTAAAAGAGGGAAGGGGGGTGGGGTTAGGGGGGAAGTGCTGGAAGTAAGTGTTGCAAGAGTTTATATACATCATTTGTAGAGACGCCTTTTCACTTACAGCGACTATAAATTGACTAATTGGGAAAATACATTGCCTTATAAATTCTTGATCTTGTTGCCATATAAATCCCTGTAAGTTTTAAAACTTAGTATTACTAATATGTGGAAATTTATAAATCCTGTTCGCGTTTGATTGAGATGCTAACGTACAAAGAAATGCGAAGTTCAAGGCCGTCTTAAGCTGAGGGAACGCTTGAAGGTTCTTTAAATCATTTAAAAATTTATTATAAGACGGTAGTCCTTTTTAATATCAATTTTTGTTATGGACTTGGTTTGTTCATGGTCCATCTCATGGGATTGTCTATGTCACCATCTTTAATTTTATTTTTTTGCTTATTTATATTCGTATAGTTGTAAATTGTATGCATACTTATAACTCACAGTGCTAACCCTATTACAAGTGATACTTAACTTATAATAATTATATATACTAGAAAGGTAAAGGTGTAGTCTGATCGTCCGGGTGAGTGTAGTCCTGAGAAGGACTGTTGTCGGTGGCAGTGACTGACGTTTCGACAACCTGTGCGGAAGTCATCATCAGAGTCAAGTGAGTGATTGTTGTCAGTAGAATGTTCTTATTCCAGTTCGTGTGAAATGATCGGTTGGTTTTGCCGTGATGTTATTGGCTGTGAGACTCAAGTGACGTAAGTCGTTCGTGATTGGTCTGTTTCGGTCTGTCGGTAAAGCTAGGTTGTTCTTTCTCGGTCGTTTGTGATGTTTATGTCGTGAATGAGTCGTTTGTATGGGGCGGGTAGTTGTTGACATCTGTTTAGGGGAGTCTGTTCTAAGTTAGTAAACCAGCTTTCCAGAGTCAGTCGTTGAAAATAGTCAGTGCTGTAGGTTAGGCATTGCGCAGAGTCCCAGTCAATGTTGTGGTTGGTAAGTCGATGGTGTTCAGCAATGTGATTGCTGACATCACCTTTCCTCGTCGCCCGTCTGTGTTCAGTCAGTCTTGTTGTGAGGTTTCTGCCAGTTTCACCGATGTAGGAGGCTTGGCAGTCGGAACAATTTATCTTATAAATCGTTCCCTGTCTGTTCCTCGGTTCGTCTTTGTCTTTAACGTTGGTTAGTAACTGACGTAGTGTGGTGATGGGTTTGTGGGCGACGCGGATATTGAAGGGTAGTAAGATGCGCGAGATGTTTTCAGACATGCCTTTTATGTACGGTATGGTTGCTGTAGTCGTAGGGGTTGCGGTGTCGTTTGTTTCGGTAGTGGTAGTGGGTCGGTGAGTGTTTCGTCGGATGAAGTCGTTGTTGTAGTTGTTCTTCGTAAAAACACGGTGAAGGTATTTGTTCTCGTCGGATAAGCTGTCTGTCGAGTCACATACTAGTTGTGCGCGTCGTGTTAGAGTTCTGATAGTTGTGGCTTTGTGTGATGTAGGGTTGTAGGATGACTCGTCTAGTAATCTGTCGGTGTGTGTCGGTTTCCTGTAAACTGTCGTTCGTAATGAGTTGTCGTTGTGGCTTACCAGGCAGTCTAGAAAAGGAAGTTTGCCATTTTCTTCGACTTCTCTGGTAAACTGTATGTCAGTGTTTTGTTCGTTAAGGTGGTTGTGGAATGCGTCAATTTCGTCGTGTCGAACGGCGGTGAATGTGTCGTCAACGTAACGTAACCAAAGCGGTATCGTTTGTCGGCAAGTCGAAAGGGCGCGTTCCTCGATGTTCTGCATCACAATTTCTGCTATAACAACAGAAACTGGAGACCCCATGGCAGTGCCGTGTAACTGTTTGTAGTGTTTACCGTTGTACTGAAAGTAAGTAGACGTTAGGCAAATGTTTAGCAAGTCCATGATGTCGTCTGTCGGTAGCGGTAGTGGTTCGGTAGATTTTCGGATTGCAGTCTCAGTGCATTGTAATGCTAATTGAAGTGGAATACTTGTGAACAGTGATTTCACATCAAATGACACTAGCTTGTAGTCGTCAGGTATCTGAACAGTCTTGGTAGCGTTAATGAAGTCTTCAGTGGATTGTAGTTTATGTCTGGATTTGTCGGTTAGCGGTTGTAGTATTGTCGTCAGGTACTTGGATAGTTGGTATGTGGGAGAGCCACAGAAAGAAACAATAGGTCGCATCGGGAAACCAGGTTTGTGTAGTTTCGGCAAACCGTAGAGTTTTGGTGGCTGTGGTACCGAGCACCTCAGTCGATAGTATCGTTGGTTGTCAAAGGCGTTCGTTTTCTTGAGTGTCAGTAGTTTACTGTTGAGTTTACGTTGAAGGGCAGGAGTTGGGTCACGTTTGAGTTCTTCGTGGGTTCGTTTGTCGTTAACTAGTGCGTCCATTTTGTCGTGATAGTCAGTTTTGTCCATAACAACAGTAACTCGTCCTTTGTCGGCTGGTAGGATAACTATGTTCTCGTCGTTTCTCAGTCGTTTCAGTGCGCGTTGTTCGTCTTTAGTCAAGTTGCTGTCATGTAGTGACGTTGATTGTATAGTGGAGGCAATTCTGCTTCTGATGTTATCCTTATCAGTTACTAACCAACGTTAAAGACAAAGACGAACCGAGGAACAGACAGGGAACGATTTATAAGATAAATTGTTCCGACTGCCAAGCCTCCTACATCGGTGAGACTGGCAGAAACCTCACAACAAGACTGACTGAACACAGACGGGCGACGAGGAAAGGTGATGTCAGCAATCACATTGCTGAACACCATCGACTTACCAACCACAACATTGACTGGGACTCTGCGCAATGCCTAACCTACAGCACTGACTATTTTCAACGACTGACTCTGGAAAGCTGGTTTACTAACTTAGAACAGACTCCCCTAAACAGATGTCAACAACTACCCGCCCCATACAAACGACTCATTCACGACATAAACATCACAAACGACCGAAAAAGAACAACCTAGCTTTACCGACAGACCGAAACAGACCAATCACGAACGACTTACGTCACTTGAGTCTCACAGCCAATAACATCACGGCAAAACCAACCGATCATTTCACACGAACTGGAATAAGAACATTCTACTGACAACAATCACTCACTTGACTCTGATGATGACTTCCGCACAGGTTGTCGAAACGTCAGTCACTGCCACCGACAACAGTCCTTCTCAGGACTGCACTCACCCGGACGATCAGACTACACCTTCACATGTTACCCCCGGGTTCAAACCATTTACTGCACTAGAAAGGTAGACAGCACAACACATCACAGACACAGTGCAAATACTTCATGTTAAGGATTATTTTCTGTTCTTTCTTTTTCTAAAAAAACTTTTGAAAAAGCGAACTTGAAGTTAACTTTACCAGTCTGAAGTTATGTTACTCACGCGAATTGATTGACAGTTCAGAAATAAAAGACCCAGATTTAGGGGAGAAGTGCTTACGCCAAAAAAAAATTTAGTGTGGTTGTTTTGTTGTTTTTACGGGACTTTCTGTGGAGTTTGGACTGGGAGAATTTAGGAACCTAAGGAGAAACACTTCAATTAGATTTCCTCCATGCAGTGTCACAACAAAAATATTTCCCATCTTTTCCTAAAATCTTGAAGCTTCTTATATCTTAAGGTAAAAAGTCTCTCACTCTCCTTCTTGGCTTCTACTTTGTGTAGAAACAAATTAAACTTTGGGATTGACTCATTTCTTCTACACTCCCATATACACAGTTTACCAAGCATTATCAGATAATTTAGTAGGTCATTTCTATTTCTAATGCCAATTATAACTCCTTTTAGAGATTAGTTCAGATTTTCACTCTGAGAATTAGACCACCAGTTGCAAAACCTGTTCCAAAAGGCTCATGGATACTGAGCAGTCGTAAAAGAGATGGTATAGGTCTTTTTTGTAAATTGCACAGAAGGAGCACATCTCTGACTCAATTAACCCAATTTTAAATAATTTGGTATTTGTAAAAAGACCAGACATAAGTTTTACCTGCTGCATTATAAGGGATCAAGAATAATTCATGCAATGGCAGGGCTCGAAATTACTGGTAACGGGTTAACCAGTGGTTAAGTAATTTTCAACGTTTGGTTACTAAAAGTGTGTCTAACTAACCCGACATGGTTAGTAAAATTTTCTAACATATTTAAACATTGGTAGACCTCAGGACAAAGAGCACGTAGACACTACTCTCAGAGGAATACTTAGAAAACTCAAGTTGTTTTAAAATCAACTTAAACTCTTTTTAGAGAATGTGCTGTAGTGTACTGTTCTTGACTAATCATGGTAAATGAGAGGGAAATAAAATAGTTGCATAATAATTATTGTCAACGTTTTTAAGGCAATTTCAGTCACTCTTTAATTTCTAATGAATTCTTTTCCCCACTCCACATCACTTCAGTTTTTGAAATATTCATTTTTAAACCAAAGCATTTTTTAAAATTGTTGACTATTTGCACAAAGATTTCTACAGAAGAGGTGTTCACCAGAGTAGTAGTCATATCATTGGCATATAGAAGTGTTCTAATTTCATCATTATCAATTTTTATGCCTTAAACATGCTTATTTGATCTAAGAGATATAGCCAAAATTTCAATTGCCACAACAAATGAATAGGGTGACAAAGAGTCCCCTTGCCTTACACCTCTTTGTAACTTAAAAGGCTTGGAAAATAACCCATTATTTTAAAACACAACTCAAGAGTTTTATTAAAAAAGGTTTTAGTTCATCTTATTAGGGTTGGACCAAAATGGAAGGCCTCAGGTGATTGATAAAAAAATCCCATTCAGTAGAGTCAAAGGCCTTTTCACAATCTATAAACAGTAGAATACCAGGTATCTTTAACAATTCAGCATAATCAATAATGTTGAGAATTGAGTAAGCCACCTGACTCTAATAAATCTACCTTTGCTAAAATCAGACTGATTAAGGCGGATTATTTGAGGAAGGACTTTTTTGATTTTGTTGGCAATGACCTTTGAAGCAAGCTTGGAGTCAGCATTGACTAATGAAATCAGCGTCCAGCTTTCCAAATACATTTGATCTTTACCTTTTTTATCAATTAATGTCATAATTGCCTGTTTTTGTGAATTTGACATTTCTCCTGAGTCAAAAGAGCAATAATTAAAAGCATCAGTCATGAGGTCACCTACAGAGCTCCAAAAGGTTTTGTAAAATTCGGCATGTGTACCCTCTTTCCATTTCGAAATTAAAGTATCCAGTATTTTGGCACATTCTTCAATGGTTAATCATCCTTCACAACTTAGTTTTTCTTCCTCTGACAATTCTGGAATGCTAGCTTGACCAAGAAAGTGATCCAACTAATCATGCTGCTCCTCACTGTTAATACAGATTTTTACAATAATTCAAAGATGAGCCTATTATTTTTTTCATAGTTGGTAGGGGCAAAGTTTCCTAACATGTTTCCTTGTAATTGGTTTCTTTTCTCCAGACTTAAAAAGAATACTTAGTACTTTTGCCCCCATGTTCATGCCATCTCGCCCTGGAACGTACAATTAATCCATTGGCTTTCTCGTTGTAAAATTTTTCTAACTCAGATTTACATTTATCCAGAATATCCTCAAATTCTTTGCAAGGATTTTGTTGAAATTGTATTTGAGTGGCTTGGACTTTCTTCTACAAACTTTTTTCTTTATCTTTCTTAGTTTTAGGAAGCTCTTTTGAGTATCGCATCCAAAAAGCAAACCTTATATTTATAAATCCAGTCCGAAGCAACTCTTTATCTGAGAATTCTTTCCCTTCTTCTTTCCATATAATTATCCAGATTTGTTTTCATAAGTTGAATAAACTTTTCATCCGACAAAACGATGAGTCCATTTTTCATAAACCTGGTCCTTTTTTAGTCTCCTCAAACTCTTGTAAATAAAGTACAAATGCCAAGTGGTCCATTTTAATGGCTGCAATAATGTCTAAATTTTTAATCAAGTCCTGAAGTGTGTCTGAAATAAGGCAATAATCTAATCTGCAAAAACATATTTTGATCAGTGCTGCTATAGCTTGTTTCAAATTTCTCTTTCTGTTCTATTTAAACCCTGTCAAATATCTACATTACAGGTGTGTTTGTAAGGCCATTAGTTTATAAGCCCTCCTAAAACCCCTTGCAAAGGTGTATAAGCCCTGGGCTATTTAGCCAGCAGTTTTATACTGTTATGCAGTATTAATAGCATTATTTTCAGTACAGTACATGTATACAGATGTGAACATTACATTTTGCGGTGAAAAGTCACTAAAATGTGAATAAAACTGTGAATCTCACAGTTTGTTGAATGTTTTTGAGGTACACCAAACTAGAAAGCCAGAAAAAAAACTGTTTGATTCATTGGGTTCCCAGGCTTAATATTATGCCAGCTATTCACTTCTAAACATATGATTCCCTGAGGTTAAAAACCACCTTCCCAACCCCCTCCCCTCCCTTGTCAGTGATGTAGTATTTAATTTTTTTTACTGCAATACATCAGCATCAGTGTCATCCAAAAAAAATGTAGATGTAACTGTTTCTTGTGCATTCCAATGGCTTAGTGCTACATCAACATCAACCCTTTACACTCTTACAGTGACCAGCATCATATTTCTTCTTCTAGTAATACTGCTAGATCATTTATTAAGATCATGAGATTAAAGGAAAAAATCAGGAGAAGCTTTGATTGTTAAAGAAAAATTCTCCTTGTCAGTACCTTCTGTTCCAATAAGATCAAAGGGTTTTTTTTTTTTCATAAAATTCCTGGTCGGAGTAGAAGGCATGATCATGACATTTACTGCACCATACTTAAGCAGCTGAAAAAAGTCTTAAGATTATTTGATCAAAGTTATCATCTGCAGAAAGCCCATTTACCTCAATGTTCTTTTAAGTTTATTTTTTTAACTTTTTCCATCTTTTTCCTAATCCATCTGCTCTTTTCCCTCCATGTCAGTGAGTCGCAGTCACCAATGGCCTGAAATACCTACAAACAAAAAAAAAAAGCCTTGTTGTAAAATCAAGGATATAGAGGAACATTGCTAACTGAACCCTTAATAGCCTAACATCATTATGCATATTCTCCATACTGTTCTTCTTACCTCTCCTTAGCTGCTTACAGGGAGAGTTTGTTTCAAAAATCCAGAGCTTGTTTAACTTGCATGCTGATAATTTCCTTTATTCTCATGATGGTAATGTTTAATTCAGAGGTCATATGATGAGGAGAAATTGATAGCAGTCACTGTTAAGGGTTAGAGGGTTAAAATAGTTTGCTAAATCACTCAGCCAAAAAACACTATAGGGTTGGGAGCACTCAGAGTTCTAGGTCATTCACTGAATACTGTAACATCATCTTTCACAAATACAGGGTGTTTCAAAGGTTTGTATATACATCTCTATATAGAAATAAATTAAAAAAACTGGCAGCACCCACAGGCAAGATGAAGTAAATACTATGTTCTGATTGGCTACCTAATTTTGGATGATGATACAAATGGTATTTAACCCTTTCCTTCCAGAGTCAGGCTTTGACTTCATTTTATATGGTTGTAACTTCTTTGGATAAAACACTTGTGCATCAACATTTCAATGTAAGCTGTCAAGCAGCATTTTCATGTTACAATGTTTGTTTTTGTTGATTCTGCAAATTGAAATTAAAAGATTTTTATTCAATTTTGACTTAACGCTCTTGGAAGTGAAGGGCTTAATTTCAGTTGAATAATTTATTAATTTTTTAATTATAATCTTGTTGTAACTGAATTAATAAATAATTGTAATCAAGTAATCCTAAAGTGCAGACTTAGCAGCTGTTTGTCTGTTTTTGCTGGGCTGGCAGCTTGTCAAACGTGACTAAAATAATCCTGAAACCTTTAGCTTACTGATAGATTTATTTCATTGTAAAGCGTAAGCTGGCATGCAAGTGACCGATTTGATTCTCAGTTTTGATCACGTACCGAATATCGCAATTTGTACTCACCACGGCTAAACTTTAGAATACCCGGCCACTCATTTACATGTCATTGAATAAGAATAGCATCTATTGTGTTATGCTTCATTCTTCACAAACTTTCAAAATCGTAGCTTTATTTTATGGCCGCTCGATCCTTGTTTGGGCAAGAGTACCATATAACCCCATACACTGATAATGCATTCAGACTAGTAGCCTAGTAGTTTTGTCGTGAAAGACAAAGAAGTGGATTCTTTTTGTACCAGTTGACATGTCTACTGTTGTCCCCTTTTTTAACTCCACGGCGCCAACACTGCTCTCGTCTTCCCATTAAACAACAGTAAAACCCATCTTTAGAGATGTTGCGTTAAGCGAAACATGCAAGAAAAGAAATAACAACGCACGAGTGATCAACGGATGAAAAGTACAATCTTTCACGTGCTGCAATCTTTGCAGCACGCGATTTTTTTTTTTTTTTTTTTTTTTTAATTATCTGCATGGTACAAGTATTTTTATGTTATCTGAACACTGTTGATATTTCTAAATATTTTAAAATTTTAATGCATAGTTTATCGGCTGTATTGTTACTTATTATGATACTGTACATAGTTTTTTTTATTAATTTAGTAAGTAGGTGTCCCCAATTAGCTCTATGAGCTAAATACATTGACACGGTAATAAAGATTTTATTATTATTATTTATTGTATTATTACATTCAAAGATAAGCGCCAAAATGGAGTTTCTTTGTTTCCGATCACGGGTATGATCACGTGGATATTTTGGGAATTTTCATTGGCTAGTAAAGAGAATCCACTGGCTTGCCTGATTGCAGTCTCAAGGGAAGCGCGCATAATTATTTGTCCTCTCTAACCCCGGTTTTTGAACTCCCGATACTCTGCTTCTGGACGATGGATTAGACCTTGGATCCATGTTTTGACGATGATATGAATAATGATGTGAACTCACTCTAAGTAGAAATAATCGAGAAGAATAGAACGTACTACAAATACACGATTTTTGGCCAAAAGTTGTCGAGGAAACAGACTCGAAACCCACTTGAGTTGTGTTTACGGTAGAGGTGAGAATTATAACACAAGGCAATCACCACTTTGAACGTGATTACAAACGTGTTTTACCCTCATCATTACAACAGATGGATATCACTTCAGAAAGTATAGGAGATACCTAGATGATCACAATGTACTAGGGCTCAAATCAACAAAGTTTGACCGCAACAAGCGTTCAGCAACACCTTTCAACACAGCCATCTTGATTCCTCACTCTTTCGTTTCCACTGAACTAGTAGTGGTGCTAACAGTCAGTCTAGTGCGTCTCATAACGAAGAAACATTTGCACAAGAGAAGGGAGCGACTATGGTAGTCGTTGAAATTCTCCCTTACAAATGGATGTGCACATTCTGAAGCGTTCCTCAGTTTATGATTATGATTATGTGTGATGGTTTTGGTACATCTGTGGATATGAGACATTTTGCATCACAATAAAAACTTTTAGGATCATGGAATCCAAGAGGCCTTTAAGGTTAGAAAGTAAATCTGTTATATGAGTACATTGCATTAATTGACACTTAATTAACTGCTGCTTCATGAAAAAATTGCATATTAATGTTAAGATTTACTAAAACTTACAGTTTGAATAATAAATTTCATGATAAACATATACATGTATGTACATCTCTAGGTACATCTTGTATGGCATACCTTTTATTGAACCAAAGTTGTAAGCCTCTATAATTATTCCTAGTCCTAAAACCTTTGTATTCCAGGTATTGAGAATGTATTGGAATTATTTGGACTTCAAGTTTATTTAAATTACCTCAAATTTAATTCCCAAGAATTCTCAAGAATTCCACCCTTAACTTATAGGTAGTTTGTAAAGCTGAGAATTCCTAGTACTTCTGAGGAATTCCAAGTCCTCACAAAACTGGAACCTTCCTTTCCCAGAAATTCCAAGTCATTCCAAGCTTTTCAAATCAGAGCTAATTTGCATAGTTGGGAATTTCTGAGAATTTCCAGGAATTCCCAGGAAACTAGGAATTTGGTTTGCAAGGGCTGTTACATTTCTTAATACTGTAAAAGCCCAAAGATAAGCTGCACCCACAGACAAACTGCACCCAGAATTTAGCCGCTCAAATTTTGGAAAAAAGTTTTTTGAAAGAAATCAATAGAAATCCAAAGTCGAGTCCTGAGAAGTCTTCTTCATCCACTGTTCATCAAACATAAACTCAATATTAACATTGCAACGGAAAATACTTCAAAGTCTTACCCACAATTTTCGCACTTTAATATAATGAACATTGTTTCTACCAACTTTGACATGATTGGTCTTTTTCTGGTATTTGTTGACAGGAATTTCTTCATTCAACACAGTTTTTCCATAGATTTTTGCATTACAACAAGAACATAAGCAGAATATTGGAAGCTTAGTAACCAAGCTTTCAATCGGATGCCAAAATGGAAATCAGCGTCAACATTCATGACACCTTTTTCAAATGTTCTCGCAGATAAGCTGCATCCCCAATTTCTAGCAACAATTTTTGGAAAAAAAGGGCGGCTTGTATGTGGGCTTTTACGATATGTGTTGGTGCATTGCTTGATTTTCATCTGCAGCTCAAATTTTGTTATTTATTCAAAATTATGATTAGATCTACCTCTATATTTTGCCTATTAACATGTGGCTTTGTAGCTAACAATTGGTAGTAGACTGCCCAACTAGTATCATGGAGGCAGGGTTTCAAGTCCTTTCGAAGCCTGAATGTTTTCTGGTCTCTTTTCTGCAATTGCTTTAAAATAAATTGCAGTTTACTTGTGAGGATCATTTCTTGGCTTGAATTTCATCTGCAGGTCCAATGAAATTTCTTTCATTAACAAATGGTAAACACCACAGCGTACACTATTGAGTTATGGATGCACGCGGGAGGTTGCTAAGCACGAAAGAAGCATAAGAGTCGCTCGAGGCGATAGCCAAGAGTGACTCTAGCTTCTTGAGTGCTTAGCAAACCTCCCAAGTGCATCATAACTCAATAGTGTACGCTGTGGTGTTTACCATTTGTTTTATAACATAACATTGATACATTGTAGCTGAAGAGTTTCCTATTATTTAACAAATCTTACGTGACCAGAAAAAACAAGTGCGTGCGGAAAAATAGTCTTTGCACTTACTCATGTTAGCAGCGTACACCCATGGGCAAATGGGGGACGCTAAATTGACCAATCAGAGGGCGTGCTTTACTTTGGTTATGTTATAATTAAAATTATGTCATATTTATTTTTATACTTATACTTGTCTTATTACTGTTATTATATATTATTATAATTGTGTAATAACTGAACAACTTGTTAATGTCACCATTTGTTGAAAAGGATATGAAAAATTGAATTCATTTCACTTATACATTTTTTTTTCTTTTTGTTATGTTTTGTTTCATTAGTTTTGTTTTTCTTTTATAGCAAATGACACAATATCAGTTGATGAATGATAGATGATTTGGCAGCACTTGTCGGTGATTTCTTTGAAGACCCACCTTTGGAATCATTCAAAAAGGCTTCAAGCAAGTTTAACATCTCAGAAAAGATCATTTATTTCATTAATTTCCTTTCAAAATTGTGGAAGTCTTTAACATGGTCAGGAGCATTAAGCCTCGAATAAGTCTTGCTGAAGTGTTAATGAAGCTTTAATAACTGAACAACTTGTTCATCAGTCTCCATTTGCTGATAAGGATATGAAAAATTAAATTCATTACCCTCATGTGTTTTTACTTTTTTTTTAGTTTAGTTTTGTTGTTTCGTTTTGTTTTGTTGTTTCGTTTTGTTTTGTTGTTTCGTTTTGTTTTGTTGTTTCGTTTTGTTTTGTTGTTTCGTTTTGTTTTGTTGTTTCGTTTTGTTTTGTTTTGTTTTTTTATAGCAGATGACACAATGCCAGTTGATGAAAAATAGATGATTTAGCTGCACTTGTCTGGGATTTCAACAAGGAAGATTTTGGCCTTTGGAACCATTTAAAAAGGGTTCAGAAAAGATCATTATTTTATTAATTTGATTCCTTTCTAAATTAGGGATATCCGTAAAATGGTCATGAGCATCAAGCCTCAAATAACTGTTGCTGAAGTGGTGATGAAAGACTATACACGTAGTCCACTGTAGAAATGATTTTTAGTTGTAGCTGTGGAAAGCAATTAAAAAAAAAAAAAAAAAAACCATAACAAGCATTAATCACCTAACTTACTGACACATGTATGCCTCAGCTGCAACTGAATTAATTAACAAAATTGGGTCCTCCACTTATTTCTTTCCAAGTTTACTAATGACAACATCATCTGTACGTATGATGCACGATCCTCGCAGTAGAGAGCGCTATTGACGCAATAGCGAAAATCAGACCTGAAAAAAAAAAAACAATCAGGCCTGTACGGGATTCGAACCACTGACCTCTGCGATACTAGTGCAGCGTTCTACCAATTGAGCTAACAACTGGGAGCAGGCCGTTAAGTTGATTCGTAATAAACCTGTGATGATAAATCAGATACAATGAATATATGACCTTCATATATTCATTGTAACATCATCTGTGTCTATCTCTGACAGTAGTGTTTTGTTTATTCTTGTCCTTGGTCAGCCTTACCAAAAAAATGATCATGCTTCCCAAACAATTTTTGATTTGAGCTTACTTACACCTTTCAAGCGGTCTGATTATTATTATATGACTTTTTCCTGCATTTTCTAAATGTGAAAATGAAGGAGCCTCTTTGAATTGTTTTGACCGTTAAACCCCTGAGGGGGACTGGGCTCTAATTTCTCCTTACTGTATCACCGTGAAATCAAAAGTAAAGGTCCAATGAGAATCAAGGAAATTCTAATCACCAATTCAACAAGCTCCTGATTGGCAAACAAATTCTCCTTGTCAGTATCATAAGAACTGTAAAGAGAACAGTGTGGAGAATATCATGAATACTAATGCTGGATTGTAAAGGGGTCATTGACAGTCAGGCTTCTTGAATAATCACTTCAGATTCACTCAGAGCCCTGGGGTTTCTTGAAAAGTTTATAGTTTTATGAGTGACATGTAGTTTGTGTGGCTTCTTTTAATTTCGCACCAAGGTCATGCTACCTTGTCATTTGTGTTCATTTTCATACCGTGAAGGTTACATTATTTAATGTGTTTTTTTTTAATTCGTTTTGGTATTCTTTTATCTTACAATGTATTTACGTCTTTCTTATCCCCTACAGTCGGACTCAATGCTCGTAAAATGGATGCAAGCTGTTTTGAAAACCTTAAAAGCAGCTGTGGCGGCCCGTGGAAGTGTAACATGCCCTATTTCTCCACATGTCCATTGGAGGGAGAATCGTCTGAAAAACTAATTTAAAACAGCTCTTAAGACGTTCTAGCTTTTTGCTTCCTGCGGAAGACGCCTCGTCCCAACACAGGGGGGCTGATGACGTCGCCTTTCAGTGAACGAAGAAGCTAAAGATGGAACTCACCTTTGAGGTTTTAACTGCAACACGTGATCAGCTAGGCCTGGACGGAAGAAAAACAGTTTAATGCCCTCTCTGGCAGACATTGTTCTTGCGAAGCTGAACATACAATTTGAATTGTAAATTGGCGAGTTTGTTGTGGTTTTTGTTAATGAGGAGACATGTATAAATATATCGAGTGAGTCGACCGTTGAGTCTGTGTTTTTTACTTTCTAAATCTCTGTCTTTCCTAATCAATCAATTGAACTGTTTTCGTCAGCATTATCACCTAACTGATTTTAAAAGGACATGTGGTCTTGCTGTAATTACGGTACATACTTAATAACGTCAGTACAGGAGCTGTGATGTTACATCATGCATTCAGATATAATTGCCAAGAAAAGTCGTTACATCCCAGTGAAAGTTTAAAAAGCTTTGAAATAAAGTAAACAACCGAGACCGAGCAATTTTTTTCGCGAAAAAAGGTAAAGAAAAACATCTGAATACGAAAAACCTGGATGAGAATGGGTCAGGGGAAGGGAGATAGAATGGTATTAGACGTGCAATGCGTGCTAAGTTCCAACTTTCATCCAGTTTCTCACCCTTTTTAAACGGAATTTAAACTAAGAAATGCGTCTCAGCCATTTAAATTCAAATGAAGTCAATAAGTCATTACTTGTATATAATGTTTCGTCCTGGCGTAAAAATGCGGCCAATCACGAAATCAAATCTTGGGAAGAAGACCTCTCAATTTCCACGGTTAGTTGGACAGCAGTTCCTAGAAATGTTTTACTTGGCAGTCCGTGCCGTCTCGAATTTTCCCGCCGAAAAAGATAAAGGGTGACCATTGCACGGCTTGGAAAATGTTTTCCTTGAGCGAACACATTCAGTATCGGCGAACAATATAACAAGATGCATCTCTATCAGCTTATTATTTCGATTGCCTTTCTCAACAGACCATCGTTGACAAAGCAGGTCACCAAACATGGAAATTAGGTCCAAAGTTGCCTAATTCACGACACAAAAACTCGGTTCCTTTAGGGGAGCCGGCGTTGAGTTACAAGGGCTTACATAGTGAGGTTCCACCTCAGCCAACCGCTTTTAGGAGATTATTTTACCTTGAAAGCTGGACAGCCATCTGTTAAATCTTACCACACGCAGACTGAGGAAAGCGAAAAGGAAGAAAATAAGCTCTAGCGACATAGAGCCTGCGTCAAAAGTGTAGAAGATCATACAAGTTTGCTGACTGATGCCGATGGAAGTACTAGAACTTAAAACCAAATGCGGAGATTAAAAATGTTTAATGGCAAGGATATTATTTGTTACTTTATAAATAAGTAGGGTGCTTTGGTAAACCTTAGTTATGTGATCCCAAATTTTTCCTTAACATGCGAAACATTTGTTGTGCAAGAATTTTCACGGTACACCGCGACCTCGTACCAATCTTTTTCAAGCTCAGCTTTAAAATACAGGGACATTTATGCGGCAGTGATCACCACGAGGGAGGTACAGTAACATGGAGTTAATATTGGTGGGCTGTGCTCTGGTTCTGAAAGGTTTTGTGTCAGAGTCAAGGCCAGGTCATGTGTAATACTCTTGGGCAAGGCAGTTTACTTTAAAATACCTCTACCCAACCAGGAGTACAAATAAGTGGTGACGTTACTGTCAAGGTGACCTCATGCAGGCCTTTAAGATGACATGCATCCCAGTCATTCAGATCAGCTCAATGCAGAGGAGAATCAACAAGTATTTTCCTGAAGTTGAGCGGGTGGCATATGTCTTCGTGGGAGTTTTGTAGGATTTGTGGCCTTTATCCTACATCTCAGTCATTGCTGAACCGTGAGACGATCTCACCCGTGGTCGTCACATATCGGCCCCAGGTGCGGAAAGGCACATTCCCCATTAAGTTTTTTTTTTTTAGCGCTGGGATTGGTTGGTGATTGGAGGTGTGTCTGGAGGCGTAAGAGTTTGAATAATATAGCGTGAGCACAAGTGTGAATTTTTTCGCGCTCCTCCCCCCGCGCGTGGATCACACTTCGTGCTCGCATCGCGATTGCCTCCTTTCGCCCGTAAACGTAAAATAATACGCCGGTTTTGCTAGCTGCGTATTATCTACTACATGAGAATTAATTATCTATTGTACAGGAAAAACGTATTCAGCTTTTTTTTTTTCCGGTCTGAGAAATTGAAAAGAATAAACCATTGAGCTGTGTTTGCAAAGACTTTGTTAATGAATACTGGGAGAAATGAAATGCTCCATTGAGATTTTTGACAAGTTCTTCTCAAAAATTTAATTATGATTGCAAAATCCTTTGTCATTCAAATACTAACAAAACACGTGGAGGTAAAAGAATGATTGACTACTCAGTTTACTACAGTTTTGAATATTTAATTCCAGGGATAACGGCCACTTGATAGCATTTGTAAATTAGGTCGACTATTTACATTAATAACAAACTAAACTGCAAAATGTGTTATCATGAAAAAAGGGTAAAAATTTCAATAACCAAAAATAATATATTTGAGAGCTAGATTAATTTTAAGATTATGCTGGGTGGAAAAAAGCAATCCTGTGGCTAGTTACTAAAACGGGTTGAGCTTTAATTTAGTTCTTCTTCTTCGAAACTGTTACATATTCAACTTACCGGTTAAATTTTTAAGTCTTCTAGTACCTGTCGATTAAAAAAAGGAAAGAAACACTGTGGATGTAAAAGCTCCCTCAAATGAATGAAAAATAAAACAGCCTATATATACGTTTGTCATTTACTTACGCATAGATCAAATATCAGCTTTAAACATCTGTTTGGGCTCTCTAAATATATTCATGTCTGTTAAGCGATTTGGTTCTACTCCGTCCAGGAGTTCTAATTGTAATTGACAAGTCTAAGTTGCTTATGCTTCTGGCAGAGCTTCTCTCACTCTCTTCAGTTCTGACTTTGTTGTCTATAAATTATGTTCTTTCATCATGGGTCGCCCAGTGAAGATGTCACTGTACTATTTCTGGGCAAGATTCACAGTTTACCAATATTTCTATTGTATAAGAAGTAAAGAGCTACGCTTGATGCCACTTAAACCCAGTTGAGACAAGCAATTCCCACTAAAAATTTCTTATTCAGTTCCCTTGCGTTCACTTAAACACACACGTGCGTGCATGCGTAATCTATAGGTCCATGTTCAAATTAGGTCAACAAGCCTGATTTTAGGTGTAAGTTTAAGCTTAATTCTTCGCCACAGGAATGGCAGGAGAAAGGAACAGAACTTTCGTTTCAATTGACACCTAACCTCTTTTTTACCCACCCATCCCATCCCGGGGAGGACATCCATCACACAGTAATCTCGTGTGCGGGAAATTAACGTCTCCTACCCCAACCCTGCAGGAGACGGGACCTACAGTTATCGTCCCTATCCGAGAAGACTAGAAAGTCTAATCATTTTCAGATATTATTACAAAGGCAGCACTTTCTTCTCAGTTAATTAAAGACCCCGAGTGTTGGTCCGGCCGGATTTGAACTCACGACCTCCCGTACAACAGTCAGGCGGTCTACCAATTGAGCTAACCGGGAGGCGGTTAATGTGAAACGTTTCGTTAAGCTGATAAATCATGAAAAAGTTAGGTTAACGATAATATGTTTCGCGTTAGGTTCTTCGGTAGGTGAGAAAGTAAAGTAAAATACTTCAGTGATATCTTCACTTCATGGTTTCCCACAATCTTCGGGCAAAAAGAAACATTGTGAACATCCCCAACGATCTTCATCTTACTTGATTTCGCGAGTACTTTTTCTTTTACATTATCTCGGGTACTTAATTTTGCGAATTTGGCGAGACAATACCTCGCGGGGTTTTATTATCGCTATTTCAATTGGCAAATGTAAAAATGGCATTTCTCGACTCTAGTGGTTCAACTTCATTTTATTTTGTAAAATGTCTTAGCATTTTATGAAGATGATTGCTCGATTCTCTGCTTCGTATGCCAAATATTTGCAAATTAACCTCATTTGACAACAGAAGATAGAAAATAGAAGTTACCAGTAAGAGCAGTTAATCATTTGTGTATACACATATCCTGTATGAATCCTGTATATATCTTGTTTTTTTATTTCAAATTTTGATAACTTTTTTTCTATGATTTGAATTCTCCACAGAGGATTAGATTTCGCTTGTTTATATTCTGCGAGGTTTTTTCATGCGCGGGTCTTTACTTTAGCAATTTATTTGCAATCGCGAAAAACGCGAAGCTAAAGATCCCCGAAATTAAGTGCCAATAAGGTAATCCAGCTTCTAAATTTTAAATGGTGCTTAGGTGCCTATTTTCTTTAATACAGACTAAGATGTTACCCTTATAAAAATTTTCAGCAAATGCACACAATTTAGACACTGACTCTTGCAATCAATTTTCTGTTTACGAAGTTGTTGGTATGTAATTTTCGATGTACAGAGGAGGATGAAGTATCGGCGTGTGTTAAAACTTCCTTTCCAAAATAAAAAGTAAGGCATTTGGCATGCTAATTAGAAAAGCTGAAGACACTTCTGAAAACTCGTATAAGAAAGGTAATATGATTAGAAAGGCTAGAGGCTGACTTCATTTTGTGATTGATATTCTCCTCTGAAAAATTACTCACGCAATTATTTTGCCACAATTAGTAGGAGCACTGTATTTCTCTTCTTTTTTTTCCAGTTCATCTCTTTGATTAAACACACTGAAAAACTCCTCCTCAGGAGCTATGTGAGATAAATATATGTCGAGCCTCTACGTTAGCAACCTACGTATAACCCTACCAGCTTGAAACATCTGTTAGGGTTTTATTGATGTATACGGGAATTAAAATATTTGTTGTGTTAGTAAAAGCGACTGTTGCATAAAAAAACAATTTAGCGGAGAAAGGAAACAATCCCCATTCAGGTAATCTTGCAGTTTTTTGTGTTATAACTCTGTTATTAGAAATGATTCAAGTAGGGTTTTGCTGCACTGCTGGAGAAAAATAAGAGGAAAACAGACAAAAGCAAAAAAAAACTAGGATAGAAAAGCGAAACGTTATGCGTCGTTGTCTGAGCAACTGACTTCTATGTAAAATTGTGACGACGACGAGTTTGCAATTTTTCTGTTTAAATTGTTACTCAGCATTCAACGCAACTTAATTACAAAGAAAGCTACCTAGACCTCTAGAATTGAGATAGGTGTGACTGAATGTTTTCTTCTATCACCGTGAGCGTCAAAACGATGGTAAAATACTAATCCATGAAAATATGTTGGATGTTGCTAGAAGTCTTTAATTACAAGAAATGCCTAGAGACGGCGGTAAAAATTGAAAGTGAGCAATTTTTATTGCAGGAGTATCAACTAACCCACACCGTGTCATTTTGAACTTGTGATGTAAGTAGCTGAAACACTCCTGAAATAGTGTAAGTTCGAAATTATTTTGGTAATTTATTCAAAAGTTTGTCGAGGGGTGTTTGGGTGCTCCGATAGGTAAAATAGCGAAAACATTCTCTGCATACTATAGCCATATAGTGGCCAAAGGAACGCTTTGTCGTTAAGGCATAAATATCCTTGTTAAATTACGAGACGAAGAAATTAAGAATGAAGCCGAGGTGACACTGAACCTCAACATATACAGCATATAGGTCTACTAAGGTGCCGAGGAGAGTCCTACAGTTAAGGTAGCTTTGAATTTTAATACTCATTGTTCTCTTTTCCCAGGAAAAATGTCTATCAACAGCATGTGGACTTTCACTTTTGTTTTGAGTAAGTTGGTTGCGCTTGTTGTTAAAAGACATATGTATTTTTCAAGAGAGAGCATGAGACACGTGATTGTAGTTTGGGTATCAGTACATTTTAAGGCAAACATAATTGTGATTTGCCGAGGGTAGGCTTAGATCAATAATTTTATCGGCAGAGTATCAAAGAATAACCGATGTTTGAGGAGAGTACTCTGTTGGCATGTTCAAGTAAACTTATGGGTAGAACCAAGGGCAATCATTAACATTATCTATAAACAGAATAACTGAGGCAAAAATCTGTGAACTTCATTGGCTTCAATTGTAAACATTGATAATTTCTGTTTTTTTGTTTAGTTTTATTTTTTTGTTTGGTTTAAATTTTTTTTTATAGCCTTGATGCCTTTTTAGCAGTTCCTTTCTTTTTGATTAACACGAGTAAAGTAATGATATTGTAATGTATAATATTGAGGAATTAATATTCCTTATAAATCAGTTATAATTAGTATTAAATGTTATGCAAGGACACAATCTACATTTGGGAAAATACACATGATCCAAAGGGCCGAAGATTTTTCGGCCACTGAGGGTAATTTGAGCGAAATTAAAGAGTTGGTAAAATTTGGAACAAATCATGCGATTTTACCGATGAGCATTGCATGCTGGCAGTATAAATTATTTTTAGGACGGGAGTTATCCAAGCCTTACCAGCTGCAATGGCATTTAAAACAGTTCTTATTATGACAAGAACACCGTATTTGTGTGAAGATTATATGTGAAATCCAAGCTTACCTCATAGATGGTCGGTGACATTCTGACGTGCTTATTCTCTAATTTATGAAGAAACCATTGCTTTCATGTTACTGGTGCACTAGGAAACTACACGAAAATTTTTACTTTAAGCTAATAATCTCAAATTTTACGAAGAGTTTACATTATCGTTTACGCACTCGATAAGAGAGGCTTAGAAAACGAGACAGACAGTCATTAGTTAACTTATTGTGCAAAGCGTGTACAATTATTCCTCTATGAAATTATGTTCTTCACTAAAGTTGCAATAATCATGGAAGCATCCTGCCAGAAGGATATTCCCGACTTTAGAACAACCCAGCTCCTTCAAGTGGAGAAAGGACAATATGTGGAAATAAGATTTCGCATCTATAAGTCCAGCTTCGTACCAGGAGCACCTTGTGCTGATGAAGAGTATCTTGAGATCCGTGATGGTTTTAATCAGTCTGCCAATCTACTGGGTGTATTTTGTGGAAGGAGTACTCCTTATTTTACCCTGCGATCCAGTGGACATAACATGTGGTTAAGATTTTCACCTCAGCATAGATACTGGTTTGAGAGGGATTCAAGCTTTGAAGGAAAAGCAAGGAATAAAACAGGTAAGAGTTTTCAGGTTTACTTTTCTTCAGTCATCGGCATAATTCATTCCAGCAAGAATAGTTCATAATTGGTATATTTGTTGATACATATCCTGTAAATATGTTGTTGTTGTTAAATGTTAATCAATTATTTCTTTGTTTTGGATTTTCTATGGGGGATTAAATTTTCGCGTGATTAAATTTTGCGAGAATTTTTTATCCGCAAATTTGAAAACTTTTATTTAGCTTCTGGATGAAAAATAATGTTTGGGTGTTTATTTTCGTCAATGCAGATTAAGATATGTTACCCAAGTAACAATTTTCCATGGATGTACTTACTTTAAAACCGAGTCTTGCATTCGATTTTTAGTTTACGAACATGAAGACATATATTTTTCGATGTACAGATCTCGATGTCTCATTGGGTTTGTGTTTGTGTTTAGTTCCTACAAGCCTAAAAGAAGTCGCAAAGACTCAGTTCGTCCTGCTCAACCATTCTTCATCTTTGTGGTGCCCAGCGGAAGGTGGACCGGCTCCTCGTATTGTCTGGAGAGGGAATGGTGCTGTTGTGCAAAACAGCACTAGTGTGCGACTCCGAATCAACGTTATTGAACAAGAAAGAAATAAAAAATACAGCTGCGAGGTGGACGACCATGGTCAGTTGAAAAGGATTAGCATCAGTCTTGATGTCGAGAGTAAGTTTCAAAGTTAGATATTTACTTTTAAGGGGAGCTTAGCTGTTGATTATGCCTCTGATAACCTTACGAATTGTCTTACAAGTATTTTGGGTTTTTTCTTTTGTTTTAGGGTGAAACTGTCTACAATTCTATGTAAGGGTAATCTCAAAAATAATATTTAGGAAGTAAATCAATTTAGATTGCAGTGTAGTTTCATATCTCGAACAAAAAAAATTACTTGCTACGATATTTTTATTGATTTTGCTTTTAATTACTGCGTGGGTTACTGATTGCTTATTCGTATTATTAACAAAAAGAGAAGTACATGTAAAGTAAAACTTTTTCCTGAGCAGGCTCGTGAAATTATTGTAGTGTAAAATCTTTCTTTTCTGTTCGAAATGGTAATTAGCTTTTTCCGTTTCTATTTCACTCTTGTTTTCGATAAACTATTTCGGAGGTGAAAGTGAATTTCTGGCAAACATATAGCGTGCGAGAACAAAGAGCAAACCCATGTTTCTCACCAAAACGAGACGGTGAATGACTTTTAAATATGTTTCTGTTTTGACGTGTGTTTTTTCTTGTTTTAACCTCAAGTGGGTGCTA
This sequence comes from Stylophora pistillata, assembly GCF_964205215.1. Lineage (NCBI taxonomy): Eukaryota > Metazoa > Cnidaria > Anthozoa > Scleractinia > Pocilloporidae > Stylophora > Stylophora pistillata. The sequence continues at coordinate 42,940,182 of NC_142519.1, forward strand.
CTCCTGAGAAAAGAAATTGAAAAATAAAGTTAGTAAAATGTGCGGCGTTTCACTGTGTAAACAGTTTGTTACACAAGCTACGTCAGCGCCAAAATCTAACCTTCGCTTTGTAGCAAAGTCTTTCACAATATGGCCAAGGCTGCAGAGAACGTTAAATTAAATTCGTGGACGACCTCCAGCAAGCGCTTACAGAAAGCTTAACTGTGTTTCCAGTTAGCGAATTAAAATCTGAAAAAAAACGTATTATCGAGAACATCGTGGGAATGAGAGATGTTATCGGACAGTTACCGACGGGGTTTGGAAAGAGTTTACAGTCAAACTAAGTGAAGCGTACCCCTCAAGATTACATTAATGATTTGATTATTTTAATATTGAACCCACTAATCGTTTCAGGAGCGCAATAGTGAATTGAATATATGAACATGGAACCCGATAACCGTTTCAAGAATACAATAATGGATTGATTATTTGAATATTGAACCCGATCGCCGCATTCGTTTTGAAAAGGCGCGGATTATTGTTCACATCAGAAGTCCAATTCTGATTGGATTATGCAAACACGTGATGATGGATCGGAACTATTTCAACATGGCGTCAGACATGGGGGGAAAGGTAAGTTCGAGCCTGTCGTGTAGAACTTCTTGTTAATCTTGTAAATGGAATGTTATCGAGAGCTTTTTTCGCCTACTTACATCTTGACGAACTTGTAGAAATTCTTGTGTGTAGTCATGGTCGAAAAAATAGTTTACGGGCGAAGCCATCTCAACACATTTTTTATTTCGTTGATATCTGCAATCGACTCTTTTCGCAATGTTTTTACAGTGCAGTTTGATCATTTTCAGGATTCCTAGTCAAATAGAACAATCTTATTGGACTTCAGAAATGGACTTCTAATTTGAACAATGATCCGCGCCTTTTCAAAACGGATACGGCTATCGGGTTCAATATTCAAATAATCAATTCATTATTGCATTCGTGAAACGGCTAGCGGGTTCAATAATCAAATAATCAATTCATTATTGCATTCTTGAAACGACTGGCGGGTTGAATATCCAAATGATCAATTCATTAATGTAATCTTGAGGGGTACGCTTCACTTAGTTTGACTGTAATCTTTCAATTGCGGCCTAGAGTGTTCAAATTCTTGAGCTCGAAAGGCCACGGATTCTCTTCTGGTCCCTTGGTCATTGTCATTTCACCTCTTTTGTCGATTGTCGAAGACCAAGTTAAATACCTCAGGTCATTGGGAATCGATGCTGCTTTCATTGGGGAAAGCAAAACCAAAGACCAAGAAATAATGGATGGAAAGGGCGGGCTTGCCTTATTGTTAATGTCAGCTTAGTACAGGGTCATCTACCCACATCTAACAAACAAAAGTTCCACGCTTACCTTTTCTTTTTCTTTTTCAACATAGGTTGTATTGCATTTGTGCATACCTTGACAAATGTTCCTTTAGTAGAAACTGGGAAACAGCAACAATTCGATTTTCTTGTTTGGGTACTCTGCTAAGGGAAATTTTTATCGATGCCTCTTTGTTACAATTACGTTTCCATGATGTTTCAATTCTATAGCGACGAGTGTCCCAAACTGTACGCGGAAGACCATCGTCTAGTAGAACCTTTTGGTTGAGAACTTCTTCAAATATGTTCATGAACTCACCATTAAGATTTCTTTTTCTCTTAATGGTGATAAAAACAGAAGAGCATACTCGACAACGATCTGAAACATTTTCACCCAGATTATTCATTATCGTAAAAAAGAAACCCTGAACCTTACCTAAACAACTAGCCGAGGGGGATTAGATTTTGGCGCGCACAGAAAGATGCGTAAGCGCCAGTTACTCGACATACCTGCGTGGCCCGTGCGACGAATCAACTTCACGGGATTGGCAAAGTTTCAGTAACAGAAAATTATACAATAAATCTAGAAAGATTTCAGCTAACATTTCGTCTAACGTTTAAGCGACATATTAACGCCTCCAACCATTATGTTTTATACGAACCTCGCAAACTCTTAAACACGTTCTCTTGTGATACCTGCGAATGTGTTCAGTATGATTTTCGGTAAGATTTTCACGGACAATCTGATCGATTTCTCTTACATTGTGTGCTGAGACTGAAACCTTTCACCTCGAGCAAAGCTCCGTCGCACGGCCCAAACAAACATGGCGAGCAACTGAGCTTCTTGTATATGTCCGTGTTAAAACACACGAGAGTACTCTAAAGCACACTTCACTCTGATTGGGCAGAAAATCAAAGATTTTCTGGCACCAATCAGATGGCAGAACGACTGCGACCGTTTGGAAGTAGTCTTTTAAGACAATGTCCCCAGGGGCTCTTTCGCTCTAACTTAAAATCGACTCACAGCCCCTGGGTCTGCGAGGATGTCTTCTTCCCTAATTCTAAGCGAATTATTGAACGAATGCATTCTGGTGCAGTGTTGTTCTTTGAAATATTTGTGAAAGAAGTCTTAAGAAGACGTTGTGGCAGCCGCTTGCATCTATCATGGCAGACGTTGGAGTGGCCTAAATTGTACTGGAAGTCAGATATGCTGTATTGTTACCAGTTTGAAGGGGAATGATTGAAATTAATCGTGCCTCAACTTTTCTCCTCATTGGAAAGAATTCGATCAGGCCTGAAATAATGTGATTACTCACAACTTTCTTATTCTTGGCTTTTCCCTGATTTCTTTTCATAATCAGTTCATTTAAATGAATTAAAGACCAATTTAAAAATAAATTAAAGCATATTAGTTATCGATATTTAGCGACTGACTGCACTGAGAAACTTATCCAACTAAAATGATACTGCCTGCAATTGGCAGAAACCTACTAAATCTGCATTTAATGATTTTCTCTGTACTGCCATCGAGGACTGTGCTGATCAAGCTATTGAATATCTGAAGCCGGGTATTCGCAAAATTGTTCAGAATTGATAAATAAAAACTTTCCAAAGTCTCAAGGCAACGTGATGCAGTTTTCTTTTGAGCTCAAATACATGTACAGCAGAACCCTGTTAATACTCGTAAGTCACTCGTAATACGCGCGCGGTGTTTAAGTCAGATCAAATAACCGCCTAAGAAATTTATATTATCGCCTGTTTCTCTCAGACAGTCTTACTACCTCAGACGAAACAGGCAGTTTGAAATCCTAGGGTGGGAGGCCGAGCGTTTTAAGACTACATATTTAATAGAATTGTGTATTGATAATGATATCGCATAATAGTTTTATTAACTTTTTATCACCATGTTTTTTCATCACACTTTTACAACAGAATTTGTATCTTAGAATATATCTTCATATTACATTATTAGGTTCTAAATTTTCTCATTATATCATTATATGATCATATTATTATCATTAGGTTATAACTTTATAATACGTACTTCAGCCCTTGGGCTGCCATGTATTTCATTACTAAACTGTCAAGCTATCTATCTAAAAAGAGGACAGTTGCTTACTTTGTCATGTAAATCAGCAGTTTGATCAGCAAACGACAGAGATTAATAAAACTTGGCTTGACCAAGCGTTTTGCTTTTCTAAATTTGACATGAGGCCGTATTAAGTGAGTGAAGTTATAAAGGATTTTACCGTTTGGGATTTTAAAATGTGGCAGGTGACCGTTGGCCGTATTAACGAAAATGGATGGCTGTTTTTCCGAAACTGCACGTAAAAATCTAATAACGAGGTGATCATATCACCGAGGTGCAGTAAGGCGCGTTTACACTGAACAGTGGTCAGAAAGTGATGCAAACATCTTGTGTCAATTTTCATTTAGAAAGTGATTAGTAAACAGTACCCACTACTCACCCAAACGCATTTCCCTTACTTTAACTACATTCAGAAAAAATGGTCCTAACAAAACCAATGTTCATAGAGGCCGCGAAGGGCCGTTTTGCGGTCAGGGTGACCCTTTTAGTCGCGCGATGTACATGTTGCATGAGGAAATTGAGAATGGAAATTGAGATTCGGTCTATTAAACATTAAAAACAGAAAAATTTACTTCGTATTTCCCTTACTTTTCCTCTTATCTTTGGACAAATCAAAAACAATAAAGAATAACTTCAATTCCCAACAAATCCCAATATTTAATTATTTTAGATGATTTTCAATCATGGCGAATGATAATCATGTCAGTGATTAAGAGGGAAATTTTTGTTACAAAGAGTCGAACAAAATTTTAAAAATCTGATTGGAAATTTGTCTTTCATTTCAATGGGGGACGTTTTAGTTTCTGATGATGTCAAGGAATGCCGCTGAACGGATGGTTTACTTTGTAACGTATAATCATCGGTTTGATTTCACAGCTTTCGGTTTAAAGTCTTAAAATAAAAGTGAACGATTAAAATAGATGTAATTCAAATAACAAGTTTAATTGATGTCTGTTTTTGTTTGTCAGTGTGCCCTCAACCGTGCCAATGCAAAGTCCTTAATGGTAACATGAAAGGCTTAGTATCAGCCAATTGTGAAGGAAAACAGCTTAAGTCACTTCCAAAGAAAATTCCGCGAGCCTTAGCAAAACTGTAAGTACTTTGTGTGCATCATATTAGGCCTTAAATTTGGTTTTTGTTTGAATTCAGAGGTGGCACAATGAATGCCGAAAGTATGAAAAGATTATAACTATAAAGTAGGTGAAAACAACAGTGAAAATCAACAACTATAACCCAGCAAAAATATCTTGAATTTGGTAACAATAGCTGAGACCGGAACCGTAATTTTGGTGCTTTGGGATTGACTGTAGCGGTCCAAAACTAAGCAGCCAAAAGTGACCGGTCTCCTCGATATAGCTACAGGCAGAATTAATCGTAAAGCGATGCGAACATTTTGGGTTTATTAAATAAACTTTCATAAGATATTTATTTCGGACTATCAGTATCAGAGCACTTAATCTTCCGGTTAAAATGGACTCAACGTAGTACATAAACACTGGCAGGCGAAATAACATTCGACACAGAGAGATATCATTAATAAAAAACACGGAAATTTTTCGTTCATCAGAACTATGCTCAAATGGCCCTCTTCAGACGCTTTCAGACTTAAAGGTAGAAAAAACTAAATTCTTTAAATAAAGCAAATTGGAAAGTTACACGCCAGGACAAGTAAAAGAAAACAATATTGCCGTTAGCTGGAAATTTCGACTTCAGTAAATTTCTTAAACTCATCATTTCATATCGTAGTAAAGGAGCGTTAACCCGCGTTGATCACTGCAGTGTAAAAATACCTGAACTAAATTTAAAGGAAAATTGTCGATCTTAGATATCAGCGTAATACAAAGTTATATGCATGAGGCGCTCATTAGTATATTGGTAACGACCGGCCAGTAAATCTCAAAATGAAGGCCACCACTGTGCCTGTGATAGAAAAAAATGGACTAGAGGACTATCAAGGCTTTGACAGCTGCCACAATGAATACAAAGTAGGTGCTTGGATTGTTCATAGGCTGCCGCTAGGGCCAAACAGCCCTTCTTTACATATTTCCGCCGATGTTCATCAAATGCGTACAACCTACATGTAGTCATGAGACGCGATTCTACCGCTGCCTCACTGCTGATGGACCATTAAATAAAACCGTCACAATACCACTGATGAAGGATTCAGGGCCGGATCCAGGATTAAGTCAAGGGGGGAGCGTTCAGAGAATTGTCCAAGGGCGTGCTCCCCCGGGAAATTTTGAAAATTAGGTCTTCGGAAACATGAGTTCCAGCATTTGGAGGGAAAATTTAGGAGGTTCGACCGAGCCACCCGAATCACCCCTGGATCCGCCCCAGAGATTGAAGGCATTGATTTCACTGCAAGACCGCTGATGAAGGCTTCAACACAACCGCTACAGCGACACTGTTAATGCGTGAGGGCATTCGCCAGAACGCTGCTGATAATCGCTTGAGCCGGGTTATCAGAAAATGGATATGGCGCAGTCCACTACTGACGAACTATTAAAGACAACTGCCACAACAGCAACAACACTGATCACCACTTGACGATATCTGCTACTAAGCTGTTAATGACTGCTTGAATACAACTCTTACAAAACCACCGATGAATGCTTGAATAAAACCGGTACAGCGCCGCTGATGACCCTTGGAGATAATGGCTAATAAATCTCTTATAAATGTTGTAAAAAGCTGGTGAGAAGCGTTGGATGCTGATCTAACAAAGCCAAGAAATGTGTGAAAAGAACTGCTGGAAAACCACTCTCAGGAACACTTGAAGATAACAGCTGGAACACCGCTTACTAAAATCCTCTAAGAAACTGCATGCGCTGGAAGACTGTCGCATGAGGAACACTAGAGGGTAACAGTAAAAAAACCGCTTAAGAATGGTTGAATACAAGCGCATTGACACAGAAGGTCTGAGGACAACCGCTACAAAAGTACTGATGAATGCTTAACTTAACTTAACTTGACTAAACTTTATTTAAAGAGGGTAGCGCAATAATCTATCACAGTCTTCTAACCTGCAGCCCTCACACCCACCCATCTCACCCCAGGGGATGAAATCCACCACACAGTAATCTCGTGCGTGGAAAATTAACGTCTCCTACTCCTAACCCTGTAAGAGACGGGGCCTAAGTTTGTTCGTCCTTATCCGAGAAGACTAGAATATCTATCCATTTCTTGAAATTATAGAAAGGTAGCACATTCTCCTCAGTTATTTTAAGACCCTGAGTGTTGGTCCGGCCGGGCCTTGAACCCTTGACCTCCCGCACAACAGTCCGGCGCTCTACCAATTGAGCTAGCCAGGAGAATTGTGATTGTGGCTCAATTGTTTGCGTTGTTTCGATTCTGTTTCTCTTGTTTTATTTTGAACTCTGTTTGCAACCGTCACTCAGTATTAAGCGAATTGGTGGGTGTGGATGTCCCCACTGCACCCCCCTCAGGTCCTGTCCCTACATGTCAGTACAATGACCCTGAAGATCAAATGAAACGCTCCTCTATGTTTGACCCAGTTCAAGCCAATGAGCTTTGGAGCTGATCTCTATATTCGCGGGAAAGAATTCACTTAAAGCTGACGTACAACATGAGACAGAATTACTTGTGAGGGCTGCATTGAAATCCATTCATAAGTAGATAAACACTTGCTTCTGATCCTGATTGTGTTGGGAAACTAAAATGCATTTAAAATTTTCCAAGAGAGCCAAAAAATATTTCGGGTGTTTCCCTTTGCATCATGACCATTACAGATTTAATTTTTTTTGCTGGTTCTAATAAACAGAGAAAGCATTGGTCAAAGCTCATAGCAAGTTCATTTCACAGTCAAGTAAATTAGGTAATTGATTTGTTAATCTGTTTCAAGGGACCTGTCCAATAACAAGTTGCAGAACTTGCCAGCAGGGGCCTTTAATAACAACACAAAGCTGGAACATCTGTAAGGACGACGTTTCTTTACCATTTTTATAAGCAGATAAACACTTGCTTCTGATCCTGATTGTGTAGGCAAACGTAATATTACGTGTGTTTAAAGATTTCTAAGAGAGCCAAAAAATATTTCGGGTGTTTCCCTTTCCATCATGATCATTGCAGATTCAACTTTTTTTTCTGGTTCTAATAAACAGAAAAAGCATTGGTCAAAGCTCATAGCAAGTTTTTTTCACAGTCAAGTAAATTAGGTAATTGATTTGTTAATTTGTTTCAAGGGACCTGTCCCATAACAAGTTGCAGAACTTGCCAGTAGGGGCCTTTAATAACAACACAAAGCTGGAACATCTGTAAGGACGACGTTTCTTTACCATATTTATAAGTAGATAAACACTTGCCTCTGATCCTGATTGTGTGGGGAAACCTAATATTACATGTGTTTCAAAATTTCTAAGAGAGCCAAAAAATATTTGGGGTGTTTCCCTTTGCATCATGATCATTACAGACTTAATTTTTTTTGCTGGTTCTAATAAACAGAAAGAGCATTGGTCAAAGCTCTAGTATTTCGAAGGATAATCCTCGCTTAGAAAGTTGATCATTTCAAGTGCACAAGCCACCTTAGGGAAAAACTCACAGCAAGTTTATTTCTAGGTGAAGCTTCGAGTCAAATCAACAAGCACCATCATGAGATGAGTCCTTAAATTTGTAAGCTGTGCAATTAAGGTTCACACTTGAATAACTGATTAGGTAATTGATTTGTTAATTTGCTTCAAGGGACCTGTCCAATAACAAGTTGCAGAACTTGCCAGCAGGGGCCTTTAATAACAACACAAAGCTGGAACATCTGTAAGGACGACGTTTCTTTAGCATATTTATTAGTAGAGAAACACCTGCTTCTGATCCTGATTGTGTAGGGAAACGTAATATTACGTGTGTATCAAAATTTCTAAGAGAGCCAAAAAATATTTGGGGTGTTTCCCTGTGCATCATGATCATTACAGACTTAATTTTTTTTGCTGGTTCTAATAAACAGAAAGAGCATTGGTCAAAGCTCTCGTATTTCGAAGGATAATCCTCGCTTAGAAAGTTGATCATTTCAAGTGCACAAGCCACCTTAGGGAAAAACTAACAGCAAGTTTAGTTCTACGTGAAGCTTCGAGTCAAATCAACAAGAACCATACAGATGAGTCCTTAATTGTAAGCTGTGCAATTAAGGTTCACAGTTGAATAACTGATTAGGTAATTGATTTGTTAATTTGTTTCAAGGGACCTGTCCAATAACAAGTATCAGAACTTGCCAGCAGGGGCCTTTAATAACAACACAAGGCTGGAACATCTGTAAGGACGACGTTTCTTCACCATATCTATAAGTAGATAAACATTTGCTTCTGTTCCTGATTGTGTAGGGAAACCTAGTATTACGTGTGTTTCGAAATTTCTAAGAGAGCCAAAAATATTTGGGGTGTTTCCCTTTGCATCATGATCATTACAGATTTAATTTTTTTGCTGGTTCTAATAAACAGAAAGAGCATTGGTCGAAGCTCTAGTATTTTCGAAGGATAATCCTCGCTTAGAAAGTTGATCATTTCAAGTGCACAAGCCACCTTAGGGAAAAACTCACAGCAAGTTTATTTCTACGTGAAGCTTCGAGTCAAATCAACAAGCACCATACAGATGAGTCCTTAAATTTGTAAGCTGTGCAAATAAGGTTCACAGTTGAATAACTGATTAGGTAATTGATTTGTTAATTTTTTTCAAGGGACCTGTCCAATAACAAGTTGCAGAACTTGCCAGCAGGGGCCTTTAATAACAACACAAAGCTGGAACATCTGTAAGGACGACGTTTCTTTAGCATATTTATTAGTAGAGAAACACCTGCTTCTGATCCTGATTGTGTAGGGAAACGTAATATTACGTGTGTATCAAAATTTCTAAGAGAGCCAAAAAATATTAGAGGTGTTTCCCTTTGCATCATGATCATTACAGATCTAATTTTTTTTGCTGGTTCTAATAAACAGAAAAAGCATTCGTCAAAGCTCTGGTATTTTCGAAGGATAATCTTCACTTAGAAAATTAATCATTTCAAGTTCACAAGCCACCTCAGGGAAAAACTAACAGCAAGTTTATTTCTACGTAAAGCTTAGAGTCAAATCAACAACAACCATACAGATTAGTCCTTAATTATTTTGTAAGCTGTGCAATTTAGGTTCACAGTTGAGTAACTGATTAGGTAATTGATTTGCTAATTTGTTTCAAGGGACCTGTCCAATAACAAGTTGCAGAACTTGTCAGCAGGAACCTTTAATAACAACAAACAGCTGGAACATCTGTAAGGACGACGTTTCTTTAGCATACGAACGTTTAGTGTTGATTTTTTGACCACATGCCGATTTATAGAGGCCTGATTTGAACTTTTACATCAGACTGAGTTTCTGGCCTCAGGATCATTGAATATTACTAAACCAAGTTAGATTTTAGAGCGTCAAATTTCGAAAGTGTTATGAAACTAACGGTGCATAACTTAAATCGTATCAAGATGTTGTGAATTAGATACTTTGTCATGCATTATGCTGATGTCACACCCGTGATTCCTTTCATCTGAATCGTATAAATGATATCAGTTACTACAAAAGGACTCAACATTCTGCTTTAACAAGAAGTTGTTTTAATGAGGAGAAAAAGCCGATGTAATTTTCAAGCGACCGTTTCAAATACTTAGATAATTTGGAGAACATTTTAGACCTTGATATATCATTAATGTAAAAACCCACCGCTCCAGCTATTCATAAAATTACAGCAAAAGTAACGATCATCGCAATAATTTGCAAAAAAATGTGAAACGATCAGAGCGCTGCAGGAAAAGTCTTTTTGAAGTCGGTGATCAAGCATTGTGAAACAAACGATTACAAGTTTCATTTATCTACAAAACTTCGGTGAACAACATTTTGTGCAAAGTTGTCATCACTGAGCATCTTAGCGTCAAAAGAACGCAATTCAGAATCTGGAAAGGATCATGGGAAGTAGGGGATCTCGGTACTTTGGAACAGAGTGCTGTATTTCTATAAAACCCTCGTAAATTAGGGGAAAATTGTTTGTTAATCGGGTTACCATGGCAACGTAAAAACCCAAGCTACTAAACAAGTGCGTTTTAGACTTTTTAAGAGATTAAATGTAAAAGAGTACTCCATATTGAAAATTTAGTGCGATTCTGGAAGGTTTCTCTTTTATTCTTATTACATATCTGAATAACGAAAATGAACAGATAATTGGCTCAACTGGAAATTTTGGACCGGTACAAATTGCCAAAACCTCAGTATTTCATATTGTGATGAATGAACACTATTCTGCGTCAGCTTACTGCAGGTTTAAAAAGACTCAAACTAAACGGAAAACCGTCGATCATAGATCAGAATAATACAAAACGCTCCACATGAGGAGCTTAGCCTCCCATTTAGTGTCAGAGATTTCTCACAGTGCTATTGATACCAGGACCCCCTGCCCACCAGATTTAGGAGCCAATGACCATAGATATCGAGAAACCGCCGACAGTTGCAAAATTTCGTAGTTCATTTTATTTTTCCTATAGAACCTTTTTGATGAAGCCTTTTTTCGAATAGTTCGGTTAGTCAAGTTCATGTTTACTGCTCTAAATTAGCAGAAATAGTTATTCAAATTATTCCAACTTTAAGAGATCGTTCTCTAAAGTTTCAAAAGGATATCAGACAAAACAGGATTAAAATCCATCGCATTCTGTCAGTGTGAGTGAGAGAGATTTGTTGGAAGTTTTTACCCCAGAGATTTGATGTGTGGACTTGTTGTTCTTGTGTTTTTGTTTTTAATACCCTTTAGCTTCTTGCGCGTGTTTAATACTCATTTCTTACAATTTAACTTTATTTTTCTCTTAACTCGGCAAAATTTACCAAGCGTTGAGCGCAATATAAGAACTGTTACGAGGCGCGTATGGAGGAAAAATGATGACCTTACGGAGAGTTGTCATCGCTGAGCATCCAGGCCTCAAATGACAACATTTTAGATTTTGAAGGAACTATGGGAAGAAGAGGATCTCGGTACCTAAGAATACATCGCTGCATTTCTGTTAAATCCTTGTTAATCAGTTGTATAACGATAGGCGTTGTAGTGATCAAGTTTTTCTGTTACATGAAAAATTACCACTATTTCTCCCAAAATGAATATTTGGTGAGGTCTTCTTATCATAAGTGTTAATATTTTACTGAATAGCCGATTCTAGGATATTTTATCTCTGAGTTGTCCATCACCCTTGCAATCTGGAGTGGATGAGACAAATTTTAACTCCTGAATACTGTAAAAGTTTGCTCATGTACGATAAAAGGATTCAGGAGAACATACTGTATTTTCAAAGCAGAGTCTCTTCTCTTGTTTTATGCCGTTATTAATTCAAGAATAATTTTGTCAGTCACAAGTATTTTCTAAGCCGACTCCTGTGGCTTTTTTGAGGTCTGGTTTATTCACGGGAGGATCAGTGAACAAAATAAAGCTGAATGAAAACTGTAGACTGGCTAGAAAATGCACGGAGAGAACACAGTTATTTCGTCAAAATCGTTCTCAATTGATGTAACTTACGTGTTGTTACTTTCCGATGTCGTCTTCCGAGTGCATCCACGTGCTTTTCGGAAAATTTTCGGCTTTTTTTTACGAAGTGGTATGGATGAGCACTCTTTCAAATATTTTTTAAGTCCTCAGCTCGGCAGGAGCTTGAAACACTCACTGCAATGTAACATCAAGAAACTGAAGTGCTGAGCGTGTGTTTCAAGATGAGAATGACTGTCATTCACCCACCATTCTCATAAAAGTCCATCTTAGGATTCCAGAGTGTTTGCCCTTTCAGCTGATGGAATCGTTAGTTTAGTTAAAGTACACTCAGCCACCGATAATCAGTTACTCAATGACTTGAATTTTAGGAAAATGAAAAGGGTAGGCTGAATTTAAGGCGGTTACGGGCACTTTCAAGACATAGGAATATATACTCTTCTAAGAAAGTACCAGCTTCCTCAACATCTCTAAGAATACGCTTTGCTCTGTTGACTTGTTGAGAATAGAGACCTGTCCAACAACAATTTACAGAATCTACCACCTAATGCGTTTGCTGGTATCAATGCTTCCGAAGATGCAAGGATAACGCTGTGTTCTTTATTTCTTGTCCGAAAAAAAAGTTATTTACCACATCAAAGCCACCAATTGTAAATCAGCAGTGTGTTGTTTACGGTTTTCAATGTGACCCGGGTGATGCGGGTTATGTAGGTTACACACGCGATCATTTACATAATCGTGTAAAAGGACATAAACAGCAATCCTCTGCCATTGCCAAACACTGTAAGAACAAGCACGAAACAATGCCCAAGGACCTGCAAAAGCGTTCGAAGTGCTTAAGAAATGCAGAAACAAATTTGACTGCTTAGTGTACGAAATGCTTTTTATGAGAGGGATAAAGCCCAATCTTAGCGTGCAATCAGACTCCATTGGTGCGAAAGTATTTTTATACTATTTTTATAGTCTTCGCACCCTCTTATGTTAATTCTTCGCGCCAAAAAATGCTTCATAAGTTGCAATTTGCATGCTCTTTCATATTTTCCTTGATAATGGAGTCATCGATACTCCGAGACGTCGGATTTTATCGTTCGCTTTTACAGTTTTATATCTTAACAAATCTCTTTTGATACGGATTTTAAAACGCGATAATCAACTACACGTTTAGAAGACTTGAACAGTGTAGTAAGAAACAGATCAACTGCGATGGTTCGATTGAATTTCTTCGACTCAGTCAGAGCTTTGATCTCACTCCAACATTCGTCAAGATTGACAAAGAAAGGAGCTCTAAATGGAAGCAGTCATCGGAAGCCTTCGGAAGGAATGTTATCTCAGAAGAGCTTAAAGAAAAGATCAAACAAAGTGCATCTCTCAAGCACGAGATAAACTCCATCTACGACGAGATTCGCCGAAGCGGCAGTTTGCTCCGTTATGCCTCCATTTTAAGCACAATGGTCAACCTTAGAAACAACCACTATCAGGGGGTCATGAGCACTCACACAAAGAAGATCGCAAGGCTACTCTACAAAGAAACGGATGTTGATGAGCATATACAGAACATATCGTCCTACGATTTCCCTTTCTTCCAGAAACTGGTCTTGTGTCGGGGCTTGAAATTTGCCTTTCCCCAACGGGTCTCATCGATTGAAGTGAAAGCGAGCTTTGAGATGGCTTACTGGAGCCTTGAACCTCATCTCGGAAACGATGATTTGAAAGAGTTGGCGGCTGCAACCCTACGATCCGTAGCACTGAACTACATCCAGCGCAAAGTACAGAAACCTTCCAAGACACTTCTGCTTGCCATCGATCAATTAAAACAACGCGACGACATCGTCATCTCGAAACCAGATAAAGGTTGAGGAGTGGTCGTAATAGACAAGTCCCAATATCTACAACTGTTATCTGAAGCATCTATCAATGATTGAAGCAAATTTCGATCGGTTCCTCTCGAAAGGCCCTCGGGTAGAGGCAGACCACCAACATATTATCACCCTCTTCTAAAGAAAGAGAAAGACTTAGAGTCTATTGTGCGAAGAATTCTACCCAAGCCTATTGCAGATACGATCCGCCCTACAGGCTCCAGATTAGCGCATTTGTATGGTTTACCAAAGACACGCAAGGATCGGTTGGCAATGCGCCCCATATTATCAGCAACGCAAACATACAATTACACTTTGGCAAAATGGCTCGACGTTAAACTCAGTATTTCATATTGTAATTCAGGAATAATCTTCCCTGTCGGTTCACTGTCCTGATCAGAATTAATACAAAAGCTCTACACGAGGAGCTCGGCCGTCAGTGTCAGAGACTTCGCATTGTGCCATTAGTTTCAGCGGTATTGTAGAGGTTGTATCCAATAGCTGTTATTACGTCTGAGCCAGCGATTCAGCAGTCATCACACGGGAACGAGGCTATTGGGTCAAGAAATGTTTCAAGAACTAAATTATAGGAAAGATATGGAAACCCACGAGGAATCACAGCCGAAATATGCTTTTTTTTCGGCTGAAGAGAAACTACAGTTGTTGAATGGTAATTGTCCCCGAAACATTACTAAACAGGTCTTAAGATCATGGTTGTCCTATCGAGTAGGAACCTCAAAAAACGGGAGTGCTTCTGCGGATGGAAACAAACGAGAACTGGTTCAAAGGTACGTAAAAATAATTAAAATATCATTGATATTTTGAGGATAGTTTTAGACGGTAATTAAAACCATCTTTGTTTTTCAGGGTCGTAAGCTATATTAAGAATGGCTGGGACGCGAATTTTACTGAAAAATGGATGCATCTGTCAGGAGAATCGAACGAGAACTTAAAGGAAAATTCGGCAAATGCTAAAGAGGAGCCAACAGGGAAAGATATACAAAATTTCCTGCCTTCAACAACGTGGACCGAATTGAAAAAATGCAACAAACTGCCAGAGTTTTCCATTGCAAATATGATGAGCTACTTTATTACTAGGCGTGCAAGAGACGATGAAAGTAATAAAGACTATAAAAGCTTAAACTGCAAAGCTTTTGGTCTTTTCAGACATGGTCACGTCCAGAATATTAAGGTTGCGAATGAGGATGGCAAGTATTTTATCCAATGCGAATGCTTACCTGAGATGAAAAAAACTCTAAAATATAAGATCCAAATGACAGTAGACAGTTCTGGTGATATATTATATGGAAACTGTAATCCTTGTCCAGCTGGTAAGCCACCACTTGCATCATGTAAACATTTGGCAGCTCTATGCTTTGCTCTTGAAGAGTACATTAGACTTGGTCGTAGTCAAGAATTTCTTACCTGTACAGAAAGATTGCAGACTTGGAATCAACCACGAAAGCGAAAGCTGGAGGCACTCTCAGTATACGACATTGATTTCAGTAGAAAAGTTTTGGCACAGAGAATTTAAAACACAATAAAGCACTGCACGATCCAAGACTTTGCATCTATAGAGAACCAAGTACAGAGAAGGCAAATCAGACCTTGCTTCAAGAAATCTCGAGAGAAAGTCTAAATTGTGGATTTTACTCTATTTTATCAAAAGAGCCACTATGTCCAAGTAGTTTAATTGTCTCACCCATAAAGGAACAACCAATGTCATTGGAAGAAATACATGCAAAAGCTAAAAGAATTAAGTCAAATCTTTTTGTAGGAGAAAAAGAAAGAGAATTGATAAGCAGAGCAACAAAAAATCAAAGTGATTGTCAAAAGTGGTTTGAACACAGGAAAACAAGAATTACTGCATCGAAATGCAAGAGAGTACTTCAGAGACCAGACACAAGCCCCACTAAGGCTGTAAAAGAAATTCTACATCTCAATGACAATTTTCAGAGTAATTACATGAAACAAGGTCTTACTGATGAAGCTAATATTATCAAGTCATATGAAAACCTCTTCAAGTGCAACGTCTCTAAACTAGGGTTTGTCATTTCATCTACACATCCATTTTTGGGTGCATGTCCTGATGGTGAAGTTGATAACAAATGTTTGGTGGAAGTCAAGAGAGTTTTTCCTGGAACAAAAAAACTGGCAGAAGCAGTTTGCAGCAGGGGAATTTGCAAGAGGACTGTTCATGGCCTGCTTACCATTTTCAAGTTCAACAACAACTATTTTGTGTTGGTTTACAGTGGGCTGATCTGGTGATATCAGATCTAAAGGAAATGATCATAATAAGCATCAAAAATAATTTACAATTTAGAAGAGAAGTTATCCCAAAGCTTGAAAGTTTTTATGATAACTATATTGCTGTAGAACTTGCTTATCCACGGTTAACTTTAGGTCTTCCCAGGCTTGGAAAAGTATCAAGATTAATGTAACAGTGTACTTCAGTCTTTGTTAGAACTCTACATGACAGTGGAATCACTATCTATAAATTATTTAACTTTTGCATGATCTCAAAATTATGATTACTGATGTTGTGTTTTTTGAAATATATCGTTTTAAATATGGATATTATTGTCTCATTGACAGAGAAGTGAATTTCTATTGTAATAATTACTTTTACTGGTTGGAAACTGACTCCACTATACTCTTTGAACCAGCAAAACTTGCAACTTTAATTTTGCATGACATTAACTGATTTTCAATACTAACATGTAGAACATTTGAATAAATTTAGATACAATGAGCATTTTTTCTATTAGCCAGATAAATATGACATCTGCAGAAGATTAAATCTATCTTGATTGTTAACAGTAATAGATTATTTCAGATCAACTAGTGATATGAATATTTTACTCATTACTCTGTCAGTTGTAAATAAATTGTGTGCTGTCCTTATTGAAACACCCACCTAAAAAATATTGATTCTGTCTATAACACCAGACAATTACAAGCAAACAAATGAATGGCTCAAGAAAGATTCTGAAAAAAATTCATTTCACCAGAGGTGGCAAAAAGTTTGTGAACATAGCACAATTAAAGAAAATCATGTCAACCAGCCCATTCTTGCAGACAGTAATGGGAATAAAATCTAAAATGTGATAGTTTTTGATGCGCTCGATAGCTCTCTCTACATGGATTCGCAATGATGCAATTCTTCTTGTGTTGAGCATTTCTTGTTCAGTAAATTGTCCTGCCTCATTCATATAAGGTGGAACATTTACTTTAACCCCTTTACTTGCTAGTAATTCTTGGATATTGAATCCTCTGTCAGCCATCACTTCATCTCCATATTGAAGTTTATCCATGAGTTTAGATTTCACAGTTATCTCTTTGTCAGAGATTGACCCACCATAAAGATTAGACGCAAAACAAACACTACCACTTGGTGTAATTCCAACTAGGGCCTTCAGAGTATTGCCGTTTTTATAGGTAGAGAAAGTGAGCTGCTGTGCTTCAGGATTAGTTGGTGTTTCAATGTACAATTCAGTTGCATCAATTATCACTGTTGTACCATTGTATTTATTCCTGAAGCATTCAGGTTTATGTGCTTCAATTACCTCCCTTGTTGGGAAAATGTCTAGCTCTGAGAATCTAAAATATATGAACTTTGTCCATGTAATGGTGATTCGGCTCACAAGACTTTGGCAAATACCAAATCTGACTGCTACATCCTCCTCTAAAAGACCAACTTTGTAACGACACAGCAAGAGAAATAATTCATTTTCCACAGAGAGAGCTCTTCTTGGACCTTGCTTCTCTCTCTTGGGTGGATTCTGCACTAGTTCAGTGTTAGTGTAATTTAACTGTTTTGCTGCTTCTCTTCCAAGGAAATTAAGAACTGTAGTAAAAACAGCATAACTGTTGAAGCCAGTGTAGAATCTCATTAAATTATCGTTTTCTTTGATGTTGTCGATATTAAACAAACTTCGATTAAGCTTCTCTTCTAGTGTCTTTCTTGTCTCTCTCTCCTGTTTAAGTTCGTGTTCCAATTGTTTTACTTTCCCTTCCAATTCGTTGATAATTAATTGTAGAGACTGATCCTGACTATTGTCTGCTTCTTTTATGGACTGTCCCACTTCATTTGATTCTGTTAATGGAACGGCGTTAGCAATACTTTCGTCACTATTTAAGCCTGCAGTTTCTTGACGTTGAGTGGCCATATTCGAACGGTGTTGTGGGGCTTTTCTTTGTGTCTGAACTTTTGTAAAGCTGAAAAGAGTAGGCACAGCATCTACCTTCAGCCTTCCCCTTACGCCTCCAGGAGACTTTTGAAAACATTCTGGGGCAAAATGATCGCTACACAAAAATGAACTTTTCGTTTTTGGAGTGTTGGTTCTTCGTATGTTGATCAGCCATTTTTTTAGTCTTTTCGAGTCATTTAGGGGCAGCGAATGCCAAGAAAGGCCTTTACATTCAACCTTGTTACTCCTGTTCACACAGCCAACTGCTATACAATGCCTTACCATCTCCTTTCTTCAAAAGATTCGGAGAACTCAGCACTGTTTTTGTGAAATATAAATGATGACACAAAGAAACTCTAGAAAATCTAAGGTCTTGACCCAATAGCCTCGTTCACGTGTAACGACCGCTGAATCGCTGGCTCAGACGTACTAACAGTTCATCAGTGGTCTTGTAGCGGATATGTTCCAGCTTTTATTGCATTTTGAAATCACTTGTGGTCCCTTTAATCTGATTGACCCTAATTGGTGCGATTTATTCACAAATCGCACCATTTTTTGCTTGAAATCGCATCACTTTACGCTTGACTGAGTCTTTTGACACATTTCTGTTTTGCATACAAAATAAGATGTAAAAGCATTTCCAGTTCCGCTTTTAATTTGAAAACCGGCTCAGTACTGCATCAATAAAATATTTGAATTGACCAAGTCCTGTATTTGGGTGATTCCAAAATGGATGTAATAAAGTGGTAATTGAACCTCGTGTCGTACAATTTTGGTTTGAAATCAGGCATATGATTTCAGCCCTAATAATATACATGAAGAAATTTTTCAGTTCTGATTGGTTGAGATGAATGCAGTTTTCAGTTAATTCAGTGCAGAAGAAAGTTAATTCAGTGCAGTAGAGGGCTAATTCAGTGCACAGAAAGAAACAAACCAGACATTCTGACTGGTCAGAATGATTGGTCAACGTCAAGGTCAATGTCAAGGTCAATGTCAAGGTCAATGTCAAGGTCAATGTCACTTGCAGGGTTTGAGTAAACTATTTTTTTGCACGTGACGCGCGCTACCTCGTATTTTTTCATGTATATTATTAATACATAATCACATACTTCTCTCGAGCAATTTGGAATAAATAAGCACTTGTAAATTTTTTCAAAGACCACAACGTGCACTCGCCCTACGGGCTTATGGAATTTTGTTAGTCTTTGAAAAAATTTACTCGTGCTTATTTATTCCAAATTGCACTCGAAATCATGTGATTACGTATACAAATTGCACTCCAATCACTTCAATTACCATTATTTATTAGCGGTGTTGTTGCTCAGTGCAGACAAACGTTCATCAGCGGTGTTACAACGGTTGCGTTCAAGGTTTATCAGCTGTATTCAAGAAATGTCTTAAAGCGTTCCTCAGACACATGCCATCTCACCGATTTCTCTCAAACTTTCACAGTTTAGGAGGGTCACTAAGTTATTAAAAAATCCCGAGTAGCTCAGGCCCCCGACTTATCCCTGGGTATCAGAGTCCCTCCCCCCCATCAAGTCCCTGTGGTAAAATGCTAAATTTAGCTTTTGTAGTTGTCCTGAGTGCACCCGTCTATCGCGTCCAATTCTGGTTGAAACAAAATTTTCGGCATTTTTACACAGCAGTCATATAATAGAATTCTTTTTGACTGAGATTGGGCGGGACAGACGGGAAATATTTGGCACTCGTTCATGGCGCGAGGATGTCGCGGGTGACCTGAAGCCAAAATTTTCCCGTGCGGCCTTACAACTCGGTTAATGAGTACAAATTTTTATCTGTTGGAACTAATTGAGAACCGTATTTTGGAACTCCCAGTTGAAAGAAACGCTTTCCCTTGCCCGGTAAGCGTACACTGTGAGCTAATGTGCGGCACATTGTACGCTTTCCAAACTCTCAGCCGACAAGACCTAAAAGCCATTGACCATAAATTTTGAGAAATCGCCGACAGTTACAAAATTTCGTAGAACCTTTTTCAAAAATTATCAAAATGTTCTATCGTGCTTTGCTTTCTTCGATTAATCGACAAGTTAAAAATTCGCCTACATGGCCGTTGCGCCCCCCCGTTAAATAAGGAAAAATTATGCAACTTCAGCAACTTCGTACGCCCCAACACGATGAAATACCGCTTTCAAATTTTGTGTGATAGCAGATGGCCTTTTTTTTCGCAGAGGTAATATAAAGATCAACTTCGATGGCCTATAAAGGGGTCTGCCATATATATTTACAAATCAAATTCTGCATCACCTTAAAGCTTTATCTTTGTAGCCAAATTCCTCTGATGAAAACTCAACGTCAGTTGCCACAAAAACGCTCAAAATCGCTTGAAAGCAACCACTAAAACACTGCTCTGGACTGCATGAGGACAGCCGCCACTAAAACACCCACAATGTAACCGATATTCCTGCTGCATATGCTAATATTTACGTTCCTGTTCATTTGCTCCACCTTTATCAACTCCGAAAGACTCCCTTAAGTCCTTAATTGCTTACCCCTTCGACTTACTCCCGGTCACTTCGCGTTTCATTAAACGGTTGGAATATAAGACCAGCTTAGCCACTGAAAGATTTTAACAAAAGATGATCTAAAAAGTTCAATGTTCTCCATTTCTTTCAAGCTGTGACTCCGTTGAATTTTCGTCAAGCACTGCATGTATTCGCCCTCTTTAAAAATTGTACCACTGCTCAGAAAACCAATGTGAAATGTGAAATTTTTGCTACTTGATTGAGGTATTTTAATTCGCATTAGGATCTCCAGGTTAGAGAAAAGACAAACTAAGTAAATAACTATTCATTAATGTGTATTTGGGGAAAAAGAAAATGTTCATAGTATCTTGAAAAAGTATCGTATGCTTTCAAGATATTGTCCATGGAAAACATTATTTTAGACAGCAGAGTCACGCTTCGCTGAGGTGCCGTATTGATTTCAGGGACCTGTCCAACAACCAGTTACAGGATTTACCGCCAGGAGTGTTTGCCGGAAACAGGATTTCTGGCCAGGGGTACTTAAAGCTGTAAGTAAGCCTCTTTTAATGTAAACCAAGGTTGATTAAGAATAAAAGAAAAAAAGGTAAATCAATCAATTGACCAGAGGCTAACTAAAGAGCCAAACATCACCGAGGAGCCGCTGCTTTCTAACTGTATCAAACTCCTTCATATAAGATCACATAAAGCCTCTTGTTTCACAAGGTAACTGTTAAAATATGTGAACAGAAAGGTTGGCAGAATACTGGCTATAAAGATGATTTCAAATATTTCTTCAAGTTCTCAATACACAAGTTCAATTTAGTTCGTTCCATAAACAGCTTCAGATGTTAAATAATGGACCATACGGGGGTCAAAGGATAGCGCCTACAGTTTATATTAATATATCAATAAATACTTTTTTAAATTTGATAATTCCAGCTTATTAAATGAAATTCGTGCCCCATGGTTTTGAAATTATTACTTCTACAAAATATACTTAGATGTGCAGATGTTTTCAATCTCAGAAAGACTAAAAAAACGATACTATTGCGCCCTAGGATCATTGGAAACTAGTAAAACTGGTTTAAATTTCAGAGGTGGAAATGAAGACATTCGATAATGTTAAAAATAGCATCGCATAAACTATATCTATCAGGAGCTTGTGAATTGTTTATTTGTCATGCATTTTGCAAATGTTATAGTCGTGGAGTTTCTCTTTATCCAAATTACAATTTATATTAATCACAACGGATCAACATTATTCTTTAACATGATGTTTTTTTTAAAAGGAGCGTTTGCGACTTATTTGCTGTCGCCTCGAACACCCGTATTTTCACAAAAATACGTGCATGAACAATTCAGCACGCTGTAACAGTCTCTTTCAAACCCTTAGTGGATGTTTTTCTTGATTGCCGCGACCGAACGATTTAAATCGACAGAGCATGTTTGTACTAAAGCTTTCTCTCGAGGTTTTACAATAAAAAAACCTGACTGAATCATCTGTTTTGATACAGAGCAAGAAACCATTTTTTTCACCATGTCAGTCACTGTTCCATTGATCACCCAACTCTAGTTCCTTTATCAGCATAATTAAGTGCCACTCCCGCTAAGAGCGGTCCTCTCGACTTCCCGTCCAAAACAGTTTTCCTTAAGTTTTTTTTCCGATGAAAAAGGTTTAGGAGATACATTTCAAAAATAGTTTGGTTGTTTTCCAATTCTCTTTTTTTGCCTCACCATAACCGAGAATTGACTATTTGCTTGACCAAAAGAGAACGATCTAAGAGAGAACGATCGAAAGGGTAAATTTCACAGCTTTTGTCGAGCGCGCTGCGACTGCAATGTTATAGTTCACGGAATTTTCTCTTGCTTCAAGTGCTATGTTCACTCAGTTCACAGACAAAATATGGAAACTTCACTTGAAATCCTATTCATACCAGCTTGATTAGAAGAGACCCTTCCCTTCCACCTTAACTTGCATATCAAAAATTAACCAATTTAAAACAAAGAGTTCTCAAAATGCAGGTGTAGATCGGGCTAAACAGTCATATCGTAGGATAAAGGCTGATAGTTTCGAAAGAAACTGTTTGGGGCTGCGTCGGTGGGAGTAACGAAATAATTTGGATATATCAACAAAGTTGAAATGGTAAATTGGCCACCGTAATGATTACAAAAGCTGACGTTTCGAGCGTTAGCCCTTCGTCGGAGCGAAACGTCATTCGCTCCGACGAAGGGCTAACGCTCGAAACGTCAGCTTTTGTAATCATTACGGTGGCCAATTTACCATTTCAACTTTGTTGATATATCCAAATTATATCGTAGGATAGTTTATACACCAAGGAGGTCACCGATTGTTTCAAACCTGCGGGTATCTCTCCAGCTTTCATCCACCATCCTCTTGAAAACAGCGCAAATCAATGTCTTTACTTAATCGCGCACGTGTCAAAGCTCATTTGCATAATTCTGAAAATGATATATGATATGTCTTTCACCGTTCAAACTTTATTTGTTTATCTTCTACGTAAAGTATTTTAGGTTTTCATAACAATTGGATGGAAAAAAAGCAAGTCGTCCTAAAACGTTGCATAAACATGATCAGTCGTAATGCTTGCACGACAAAGTAAACAAAGGCGATCAGAAGCTCCTCGGTGATTTTCCTTGAATCAGGTCAATAGCCACGTACAGAGTGGAGAAGATCAAAATGAAAGAATACAATTTGGCACTCTGGTCATTTCAGACACACTGTGTTGCTTAAAAGGACACACAAACAAGTTAAAATACACGTATGTTACCGTGTTATTTACAAAACAACCTCCTGCATAAAGATAATTTCGTAAATGGTAGTTAAGACTTTCCGTCACACACTTCTCAGCTTTGAGGTAATTTGTTGATGATAAGGTTATCCAAGCAGTTAATAATAGCGAAACGTTAGCAATCAACCCGCCACATTTCCCATTATTACTAGGCTAAATCTTTTTGTCTCAATACTTTTGCCTTGAAATGTATGAGGCATTTCGTGATGCAATCAGTCTAAGTTAGAGACTGGCAGTCTAAATCCCACAGGGATCAGCGAACGCTTTTCATTCCACTAGTTTATTCTTGTTTTTCTCGTTGCCATGTTCCCACCAAAAACGTAGCTCCATTTTCCGCCTTTAAAAGCACACACAACCCACAATTCCTCTATTCGCTCCGACGAAGGACTAACGCTCGAAACGCTTCAGCAACTTCGTACGCCTCCGACACGATAAAATACCGCTTTCAGATTTTGTGTGATAGCAGATGGCCTTTTTTTTCGCAGAGGTAATATTAAGATCAACTTCGATGGCCTATAAAGGGGTCTGCCATATAAATTTACAAATCAAATTCTACATCACCTTAAAGCTTTATCTTTGTAGTCAGATTCCTCTGATAAAAGCTCAACGTCAGTTGCCACAAAGGCGAATATGATCTGCCTGAACATTTAGATGCTACAAATAACACTTTATTTATTGACGCAAATAATAATCTTTTTTTTTTTTCTATGGTCAGAGTAGCAGCTGTTTGTGAACTACTCGATGTGGTTTTCGCGAATTAAAGGTTTGCAGCCAGATTACTGAGTTGATTTTGAAAAAGGTCGTTTCTTACCTCTTGATTGTGTTTTTTGTTCTTTGAGATCTGAAGACACGATAATATCGACGTATTTTTAAAAGTGAAGACAGAAATGTCTCGGTTTTAATTTCCTTAAGGAGAACAGACAGCATTCTCGTCTTTGGACAGTTGTCATCAAACCGCCTCTCGGTTAGCTCAATTGGTTAGAGCGCTGGACGAATAAACCGTAGGTCCCGTCTCCTTCATCTATTAATTAGATAATTTGATTAGATAGGGGACGTTAAAGAACCCACATCACGAGTTCACTGTGATGTGGTCTGGGCTGTTTACTGGGAATTGGGAGGAGGGGGCAACTGTCAAAAAAAAAAAGAAATTCGCCTTTGTTGACTATAAACTCCCACTGGCAGTCTGACAAAGTATCCCGCACAGTGTTATAAAGCGCCTTCAACATAGGATAAGAGCGCTATAGAAATAAAAGTTATTATTATTATTATTGTTATAAACAGTTGGTGAATATAGAGGTAAGTCTGTAGTAATTGGATCGGTTCTTTTTAATATAACTAGCCCATCTTATTTGCTCACATCACCTTTAGGTGTTGATTAAATTGAATCATGGGCATGATTAAAATATTTCGAAAGGAAATAATCACAATTATTTTCTACTGATTATTTCAAGCGTTATTGTCAGTGAGAAAGTGTCCCAGAGGGTGGAGACGAGTGAACCGATTTTACAGAAACTTGCAGCCGTAGGTAACCTTGATAAGATATTCGAAAAGCCAAAGGCGTTTTGTTTTCTGCCTTCAGTTAATGACTTTATTAAAATAATCCTAGTTCTATTCAAGAGTTAAAAGTAACTGCGAATACTTGTGGAATATCGGGAAAACGGCTCTGAAGCCCTAAAGGCTCTAAAGGGGGAGTCGGCGTGGTGCTTTCGATCAGGAAATCCGGATTTTTAGATTTGAAATTCCAGATTTGGGATGTTTTAGTAAAACATGCAAAGCACCAACGGATTTCGATGTTGAAAATCCTTCCTTAAGGTAGATTTCAATTTTAAAAGATTCCAGAGCCAATACATGAAAGCTGATATCTTTGCCGTTTTACAGCTATCGGTGAACCAACAGAGACCCCACCTAGAACAGCCGTAGTCAGTTGCAAATCCCTCTTTAGATTTCCCAAAAGTTGTGAGACATAGAAATTCATGTTTTCTCAGCGTCGTATCTCGTTTTTGGATTTCTTGTTTTACCGCAAAATCCAAATTCCGAATTTGAAAATCAAAATCCAGATTTTGCAATCAACAGAACAGATTTCTTTGAACGCGATTTCTTAGTTCTGATTGGCCGTGACTACCTCTCGACCCAGTTTCCTGGGAACCGCATTCAAAATGGTGGACAGCCGTCAATTTAGTACTGAAAAAATTGATGTCGCACTGTAAAGTCAGGACGGTTCGTTCGACAGCTGTGTTACATTTGAAAACCTGTTCTCAAAAAAGAGTATTCTCCTCCTCACTTTGTACGACGGATGTGTGAAGTAACTTCCACCCTCCGGGATGAAAATTCTCATTTGTACTTCGACAGGTGAGAGGTCTTAATGTGACTTTCAACCGATTCAGTGTCCATGAAATGTATCTTATTAGGACCATTACGTACTCATCCTTTAACAAATGTGGAAAGAACCGATCACCAAGCAATAGGTTGGTGGACAAAGCTGTGACCTCAAGTCCAGGGACTGAACATCAAACATGGACCAACCCTTTGATGTTTTCGTTTTTGTCCTTCGTTAGTCACGATAAACACCAAGAAACTTAGGCGTTTAAACAATCAAAATCCTTCCTTCGAAATGAATAAGCCATTTTCCTTCCCTTAATATCGGCCACGAAGTGAGGCGAGAAATCGATAAAATGAATTTATTCCTCCTTCAGTATAATAGATTGACGCTCTAGAAACAAAATGTATCAAGATTGAAACTCATAAATTGATGTTTAGATCAAAGAGCATTTTCCTTAGTTTTGTTGTTCTCTTCTTCTTTTTGTTGGGAAAATGCATTTACATCTTCGTCGCTCACCACACCACAACAAATCGTGCGGCCATTATTCCAAATAAGAAACAAAGCAAGTTCGAATTCATTCAGCAAAGTTTGAGAAAGCAGTGACATGGTTGCTCAATATCACCACTCATGTTACACAGTTATGTAGGGAACTCATATTGATTCTAATGAACTCAATGTTTAAGTTGCTAGTACAACACTCCCCTCCATGATTATAATAAACAACAAGGTACATGCATGTAGTGGCTTCTTCCAGTCATCTGAGGGACTTTTTTTTTATAGAGCATGAGATTATGAAATGCTGATATTTTTAATGGCAGATTGAAGTGATAATGAATACTGCTGACAGAGATGACCTGCAGAGAAAGTTTGGATGCAAAGGAAAACATATTGGATTTGTTTTTATATGTTAAAGAAGCTGCTTCCTGCAGGTAAAAATAAATATTCTTTAGTGGAAGGAGGAGGGGATAATATAAACTGCCACTTGCAACTGTTTAACCTTGGCCCCCAGTTATAGGCCTATCTACCTGTGAACAAGAAAATACATGCATAGATTTAGTTATTAAAACTCCCTGACCCTCCAGATATTAAAGCTCTCCTCAAGCCTCTCTTGTTTAAATAAGAACAAAGGTGGAAGCACTACTGCTGTAAATTAGACATTAAAATTTGTAATACTGAGTTAAGAGAAAAGATGGGCTCCAGGAAGGTCTGAACTTCTTTTTAGTTATGTTCCAATTTTGTTCAGGTCGTTAGTTTTGAATTCAATTCTGTTCCAAATGTACTGAAATGAATGCAATTTATCAAGGCAAAACTTTTTTTTGATTTTTTCTCATTATTCATTTTCCTTCTCTTCTTCCTTGTTTAAGTATTTCAATGGTAATTACACATTAGTCACTATATTTTATAAAGCAGTAAATGGTTTGAACCCGGGGGTAACATGTGAAGGTGTAGTCTGATCGTCCGGGTGAGTGTAGTCCTGAGAAGGACTGTTGTCGGTGGCAGTGACTGACGTTTCGACAACCTGTGCGGAAGTCATCATCAGAGTCAAGTGAGTGATTGTTGTCAGTAGACAACAATCACTCACTTGACTCACTTGTCAGTAGACAACAATCACTCACTTGACTCTGATGATGACTTCCGCACAGGTTGTCGAAACGTCAGTCACTGCCACCGACAACAGTCCTTCTCAGGACTACACTCACCCGGACGATCAGACTACACCTTCACATATTTTATAAAGTAGCTTAACTCAAATGCTGTTGGTCAAAATGCATCACGTGACTGAGTGTGCCCCAACTAAAACTGGGGAGTGTACTAGTGATATTTCTCAGTTTATTTTTGTCAAAATGTTTGACAGCTTTGGTATAAGAAAATATTTTGTAATGGTCACTTTGCCAAACAAGGACAAACCCCTCAAACTCCATTCATGATTGGTTGATAATTTTTTGAATGTCACTTAATCTTTCATGAAAATTTTGTTCAATGACCTTTCCTTGATCACACGAGAAGTGAATTCCTAGCATTTTAACTCCAGTGTACCACTCAAGACCCATACATTTTGCTAATGAATTCTTATTTGCCCCAATCCATATCACTTTAGTTTCTTAAATAAATTATTCATTTTTAAACCAAAGCAGTTTTTCAAAATTGTTCAGGATTTGCAAGACGATTTCTACCGGATAGGTGTTCACCAGAGTAGTAGTCATATCATTGGCATATAGGAGTGTTCTACTTTCATCATTATCGATTTTTATTCCTTTAACATGCTCATTTGATCTAAGAGATATAACTAAAATTTCATTTGCCATAACAAATAAATAGGGTGACAAAGAGTTGCCTTGCCTTACACCTCTTTCTAACTTAAGAGGCTTGGAAAATAAGCTATTATTATAAACACAACTCCAGAGTTTATTAAATGTTTTTATTCATCTTATTAGGGTTGGACCAAAATTGAAGGCCTCTAGTGATCAATAAAGAAAATCCCATTCAATAGAGTCAAAGGCTTCTTCAAAATCTATAAACAGTAGAATACCAGGTATCTTAAACAATTCAGCGTGATCGATAATGTTGAGAATTGAGCAAACAACCTCTCCAATAAATCTACCCTTGATAAAACCAGACTGATTATTTATTACAATTTAATGGCACTCAACAAAATGAAATCATTACTTATAACAAAGGAAATGCCATAAGGGTGGTCCAAGACCCTATCCACAGACAAACCACCCAACTAAATATATAGTTTGCAAATATAATTTAATAATTATAATAAATATAGTTCATTAAAATCTGATATAAAAATTCTAAAATATGTGACCATGAGTTTTTGGTAATTTTACCAGTGTAATTGGGATTCATCAAGAAGTTCCTCACACCACAGTTAAAACTTGAGATACAAGATGCTGATCTAATTGAAAGTGGGAGTGAATTCCACATATCAACAATACGATTAAAAAAACTAAACTTAAAAGTGTTTGTACGGGCATAATTCTTCTTTAAAGTCCTTCTTTCCGTCTGAAAGGGTACCTAGCAGTATCAGAGTAAAACTGAACAGTTGAAGAGTTCTCAATGTCAACATATCCATTCAAGACTTTACAAAAAAATAACACATCAAAAAGAAATCGTCTACGTTCCAAGGACAGCAGATTAAGCTTAGAGTTGCGAATATTGTAGTCATCTTCACATTTTAAAGTAAACTTCGTAGCCTGATGTTACACTCTTTCCAAAGTCATGATACTTCTGGCAGTGAAGGGTGACATATTCAAGTTGAGGCCTAACCAGGGCACAATAAAGAGTTCTGCATGAGCATAGAAATAAAGTATCTCTCAAATCTCTCCAATTTCTTTTGAGTAAACCAAGCACTTTATTCACCATGCTGGTGATCTTGTCTATGTGAGAGTTCCATGCCAATTTATAATTAGTTAGTAAACCAAGATCAGAGAGCTCAGTAGTAGCTTCAAGGGGAGTACCATCCAGTAGTAGAGGAGCAGAGATTGGAGATCATTTTTTAGTGATCTGCAATAACCTACATCTCTTTGTATTAAAGCTCATTTGCTTTTTGTTTTAGCCCAGGAGCCAGATTGTTTGAGATCTTCCTAAAATGATTCATTTATCGCATGGACGTTAGATAACTTTTGAGGCTTAACAGCCATC
Organism: Stylophora pistillata; assembly: GCF_964205215.1. Taxonomy (NCBI): domain Eukaryota; kingdom Metazoa; phylum Cnidaria; class Anthozoa; order Scleractinia; family Pocilloporidae; genus Stylophora; species Stylophora pistillata. The sequence continues at coordinate 42,969,417 of NC_142519.1, forward strand.
TGCATACAGTGCCACCATACTCCCAGAAGAAATAGCATGGGGCAGATCATTAATAAATATCACAATAAACAAGGGACCCAAGATGGACCCCTGGGGTACCCCTGAGGGGATAGTGCACCAGTCAGAACTTGATTGTGATGGATTATTCAAGGAAGGACTTTTTCGATTCTGTTGGTGATGACCTTAGAAGCAAGCCTGGAGTCAGCATTGACTAATGAAGTCAGCCTCCAGTTTTCCAAATACATTTGATCTTTACCTGTTTTATAAATAAATGCGATAGTTGCCTGTTTTTCTGAATTTTACATTTCTCCTGAGTCAAAAGAGCAATTAAAGGCATCAGTCATGAGCTCACCTACAGAGCTCCAAAAAATAATTTGTAAAATTTTGTACATATACTGTCTTTCCATTTCTAAAAGTATCCAGTGTTTTGGCACATTCTTCAGTAGTTAATTGTCCTTCACAACTTAGTGTTTCTTCCTCTGACAATTCTGGAATGCTAGCTTGACCAAGAAAGTGATCCAACTAATCATGCTGCTCCTCACTGTTAATACTATTAATACAGATGTTTAAAATAATTCAAAGATGAGCCTATTTTTTTTTATAGTTGATAGTTAGAACTCTGTTTAGACAAAGTTCCCTAATAGGTTTCCTTGTAATTGGTTTCTTTTCTCCAGACTTTAAAATACTTTGTACTTTTTTCCCCATGTTCATGCCATCTCACCTTTAAAACTTACAATTAATCCTTTAGCTTTTTCTTTGTAAAATTTTTCTAACTCAGTTTTGTATTTATCCAGAATACTTTTAAATTCTTTGCAAGGATTTTATTGAAATTGTATCTAAGTGACTTGGAGTTAATTCTTGTGTAGACTTTTCTCTTTATCTCACTCAGTTCTAGTAAGCTCTTTTAAGTATTGCATCCAAAAAAGCAAACCTTATATTTAATCCAATCCCAAGCGACTCTTTTGTCTGAGGATCCTTTTCCTTCTTCTTTTCATACCTCCAGATTCGTTTTCATAAATTGAATAAACTTTTCATCTAACAAAAATGATGTGTTCATTTTTTAGAAACCTGGCCCTTTTTCTAGTGTCCTCAAACTCTTGCAAATGAAGTACAATTGCCCAGTGGTCCATTTTAATGACTGCAATGATGTCTACATTTTTAAGCAAGTCCTGAAGTGTATCTGGAATGAGGCAATAATCTAAGCTGCAAAAACATATTATGATTAGAGCTGCCATAGCTTGTTTCAAATTTCTCTTTCTGTTCCGGTTAATTTAAGCCCCATCAGATATCTACATTACAGGTGTGTTTGTAAGGCCATTTGTTTATAAGCCCTCCTAAAAGCCCTTGCAAAGGTGTATAAGCCCTGGGCTATTTAACCAGCAGTTTTATACTGTTATGCACTATTAACAATATTGTTTTCAGCACAGTACATGTATACAAATGTGAATGTTACATTTTGGGGTGAAAAGGAATATTTAAGAATTACTGTGAATTTTAGGAAAAACCTTGAGGCAACTAATATAAAATAAATACATGCATTAGCTCCCAAATAAAATTCAAGCAATCAATTAAATTTATTTTCATGCTTTAAGTTTAGCATGTAAAATATTTCCTATGGTATATTAACATCAACATGTAGTAATATTAGGATGGAATTTGATTTCTTTGTCTTTTCTTGAAAACTTCATGAAATTATCCTTTCTAATATTACAGCTATTTATCTAAAATAGTCCTAATAAAACATTAAAATTGGTTTGACATAAATTGTAAATAAAATCTGTTGATTCTTTTGCATGAAGTACAATAACTTGAATTACGTTTATTGCAATGAATACTATCAATCAAAAAATGTCTTTATTTGAATCATTTAATTTTGGATGATGATCCAAATGGTATTTAACCCTTTCCTCCCAGAGGCAGGCTTTGACTTCATTTTATGTGGTTGCAACTTCTTTGGACAAAACACTTGTGCGTTAACATTCAAATGTAAGCTGTCAAGCAGCATTTTCATGTTATACTGTTTGTTTTTGGTGATTCTGCAAATTGAAATTCAAAGATTTCTAATCAATTTTTACTCAACACTCTTGGAAGTAATGGGCTTCATTGCAGCTAAATAATTTATTTTTTAATTATAATCTTGTTGTAACTGTAACAATAAATTGTAATGAAGTAATCCTAAACTGCAGACTTAGTAGCTGTTTGTTTTTGCTGGGCTCACAGCTTGTCAAACGTGACTAAAATAACCCTGGAACCTTTAGTTTACTGATAGATTTATTTCATTGTAAAGCGTAAGCTAGCATGCAAGTGACCGATTCGATTTTTGATCACGAATCGAACATCGCAATTTGTACTCACCACAAACTTTCAAAATCGTGGCTTTATAAATGGCCGCTAGATCCTTGTTTGTACGTACCAGGTAGTCATGATATGTCTACTGTAGTCCCTTCTTTTAACTCCACGGCGCCAACGACTTGCTTTTCATTTACAATACTTACGCTTTTCTCGTCTTTCCGTTAAACAACGCTAAAAACCCATCTTTAGAGATGCAAAACATTTAAGAAAAGAAATAACTTCACGCACGAGCTATGAACGGAGGAAAAGTACATTCAAAGATGAGCGCCAAACCGAATTTTCTTTGTTTCGGATCACGGTCATGATCACGTGGATATTTTGGGAATTGTCATTGGCTAGTAAACGAAATCCACTGGCTTGCCCGATTGCGGTCACAAGAGAAGCCCGAAACATCATTTTGATTTCCCTGAACAGTTCTTTGATTTTGAACGATGGATTAACCTTGGATCCATGTTTTGACGATGATATAAATAACGATGTGAACTCACTCTATGTAGAAATAATTCACAAGAATCGAACGTTCTACAAATCCACGATTTGTGGCCAAAAGTTGTGGAGGAAACAAAGACTCGAAACCCACTTGAGTTGTGTTCACGGCAAAAGGTGAGAAACAACATAGCAATCCAATCACAACTTTTAATACAACAACAACAACAACAACAACAACAAGCCCTTATTTCATCTCGAATTTACAATAACCAAAAAAAAAATGCTAATATCTACGAGAAAATAGATAAATAAATAAAATGAAATAGTTATGGAGAATGAGATAAATACATTAAAACACAATATATACAATTCAGTAATTGATACACTGGCTAGGATAGCCTCAGATAGTATAAGAGATACCTAGATGATCACAGTGTACCAGTACCCAAATAAACAAAGTTTGATCGCAACATGTTCCAACACAGCCATCTCGATTCCGTAGTCTTGATTTCAGTTTCCACTGAACCAGCAGTGGTGCCAAAAGAGTCAAGTGCGTCTCATAACGAAGAAACATTTGTACAAGAGAAGGCATAGGTGGCCCAAACTCTGCCACAGGCTCTTTCACAGTGGATTATTCAAGAGTTTGTATAGTGGTTTAGTTGGACTTGCTTTTGAGCTCCGTAAATGTAAAGTTGTGTGAAATAAATAAAAGAAAATTGTCTTACCTTCATAGAGAGTAGTCAGTGCTCTCCAGTTGAGCTAACCGCCTCCCGGTTAGCTCAATTGGTTAGAGCGCTGGACTGTTGTGCAGGAGGTCGAGGTCGATGGTTCGAGCCCCGGCCGTACCAAGACTCAAGGTCTTAAAATAACTGAGGAGAATGCGCTACCTTTCTATAATATGAAGAAATGGATAGACATTCTAGTCTTCTTTGATAAGGACGAATAAACCGTAGGTCCCATCTGCTGGATCTAGTAATTAGTTAATTTGGTTAGGCAGGGGTTGTTAAAGAACCCACTCACGAGATTGCTGTGATGTGGTCTGGCCTGTTTACTGGGAATTGGGGGGAGGGGGCATCTTCAAATAAGTTTCCTTCGATTGTTTGTAAACTGCTGATGCAGTCCGGCCAAAGTCCCCCGAAAAGTGTTGTGATGCGCATTTGATCATATCCACATGTTAATTTGTGCAATATAAATATTAAATTATTATTATTATTATCATAAATGGATGTGCACATTCTGAAGTGTTCCTCTGTTTATGATTATGTTTATGTTTTATGATTTTAGCACATCTGTGGAGATGAGACATTTTGCATCACAATAGGAACTTTTATGATCATGGAATCCACGAGGCCTTGAAGGTTAGAAAGCAAATCTGTGATACGAGTACATTGGATTAATGGACAATTTAATCGACGGCTGCTTCATGAAAAAATGCTGATTAATGTTAAGATTTGCGAAGACTTTGTTTGAAAAATAAATTTGATGATAGACATATACATATAAGTATGTAATATATCTCTTGGTATATTTTGTAAGGCATACCTTTTATTGAACCAAAGTTTTAAGCCTCCAAAATTACTTCTTGTCCTAAAACCTTCAGGTTCCCGGTATTGAGAATTTCTTGGAATTATTTGGATGCAGAAATTCCCAAGAATTCCACCCTTCTCAACTTATAAGTAGTTTGAATAGCTGAGAATACCTTGTAATTCGTAGGAATTTCAAGTCCTCACAGAACTGGAACCTTGCTTTCCCAGAAATTCCCAGTCATTCCAAGCTTTTCAAATCAGAGCTTATTTACATTGTTGGGAATTTTTGAGAACTCCCTGGAATTCCCAGAAAACTGGAAATTCAGTTTGCAAGGGCTGTTACATTTTTCAGTATGTGTTGGTGCATTGCTTGATTTTCATCTGCAGCACAAATTGAGTTATTTATTAAATACTATGATCAGATTTGCCTCTAAATTTTACCTATCAACATGTGGCTTTGTAGCTGACAGTTGGTAGTAGACTGCCCAACTAGTATCATGGAGGCAGGGGTTCAAATCTTTTCAAAGCATGAAAGTTTCTGGTTTATTTTCTGCAATTGTTTTAAAATAAATTGCACTTTACTTGTGAGGATCATTTCTTGGGTTGAATTTCATCTGCATGTCAAATGAAATCTATTTCATTAAAATTATGGCTTCCATAATAACTGAACAACTTGTTAATGTCACCATTTGCTGAAAAGGATCTGAAAATTAACAAATGGTAAAAACCACAGCATACACTATTGAGTTATGGATGCACGCGGTAGGTTGCTAAGCATAAAAGGAGCGTAAGAGTCGCTCGAGGCGATCGCCTCGAGCGACTCTAGCTTCTTGAGTGCTTAGCAAACCTCCCAAGTGCATCCATAACTCAATAGTGTACGCTGTGGTGTTTACCATTTGTTTTATAACATAACATTAACACATTGTAGTTAAAGAGTTCCCTTTTGTTTAACAAATCGTACGTGACCAGAAAAAAACAAGCGCGCACGGAAAAATAGTCTTTGCATTTGCTCACATCAGCAGCGTACACCCATGGGCAAATGGGGGACGCTAAATTGACCAATCAGAGCGCGTGCTTTACTTTGGTTATGTTATAAATTGAATTGCTTTCACTCAAGCATTTTTTTCTTTCTGTTTGGTTTGTTCATTTGTTTTCTTTTGTTTTTTTGTTTTTTTTTTATTAGTAGATGACACAGTTTATCAGTTAGTGAATAATAGATGATTTGGTGGTGCTTGTCTGTGATTTCTTTCAAGATCAACCTTTGGAACCATTTCAAAAGGGTTTAGGTAAGTTTAACATCTCAGAAAAGATCATTTATTTAATTAATTTCCTTTGAAAATTGTGGAAATCCTTAACATGGTCATGAACATCAAGCCTTGAATGACTCTTGCTGAAATGGTGGTGAAAGAGTATGCAAGTAGTCAGCTGAAGAAATGATTTTCAATTGTAGCAGTGGAAAACAATTGAAAAAACCATGACAGGTGTTTAATAACTAACTTACTGACTCACATGTATGCTTCAGCTGCAACTGAATTAATTAACAAAATTGGGTCCTCCACTAATTTCTTTCCAAGTTTACTAATGATGACATTATCTGTGTTTATCGCTGACAATACTTTTCTCTTTTTTCTCGTCCTTGGTCAACCTGACCAAAAAATGATCATCCTTCCTATAAAATACTTCATTTGAGCTTACTTACACCTTCCAAGCAGTCTGATTTTATTATTATATGACTTTTTCCTTCATTTTCTGAATGTGAAAATGAAGAAGCCTCTCTAAATTGTTTTGACCGTTAAACCCCTGAGGGGGACTAGGGTCTAATTTCTCCTCACAGTATCACCCTAAAATCAAAAGTAAAGCTCCAATGAGAATCAAGGAAATTCTAATCACCAATTCAACAAGCTCCTGATTGGCAAACAAATTCTTCTTGTCAGTATCATAGGAAATGCAGAGAGAACAGTGTGGAGAATATCATGAATACTAATGCTGGATTGTAAAGGGTTCATTGACAGTCAGGCTTCTTGAATAATCACTTCAGATTCACCCACAGCCCTGGGGTCTCTTGAAAAGTTTACAGTTTTGTGAGTGACATGTAGTTTGTGTGGTTTCTTCTAATTTCGCACCTAGGCCATGTTATTTTTACTTATTGACCACTTTCATAAATGGCTGCCGGATTAATATTCTTTTGTTTAAATTTAAACTAGCCTTTCTGGCCTCGCTTGAGATAGTGTATTATTTTGAATTTTGTACTGGAGAACGAGGCCAGAAAGGCATCATTTGTGTTCGTTTTCATACTGGGAAGGTTATATTATTCATTTAACTTGTAGTTTTTTGTATTGTTTTGTTTTGTTTTAATCATACAATGTATTTACGTCTTTCTTATCCCCATACAGCCGGATTCAATGCTCGTAAAATGGATGCAAGCTGTTTTGAAAACCTTAAGAGCAGCTGAGGCGGCCCGTGGAAGGGTAACATGCCATATTTCTCCATATGTCTATTGAAGGGAGAATCGTCTGTAAAACTGATAAAAATAACTCTTAAGACGTTCCAGCTTTTTGCTTCCTGTGGAAGACGCCTCGTTCCATCACACGGAGGCTGATGACGTCGCCTTTCAGTAAACGAAAAAGCTAAAGATGGAGCGTACCGCGTGATCAGCTAGGTCTTCATGGACGGAAGAAAAACAATTTAATGCCCTCTCTGGCAGACATTGTTCCTGCGCAGCTAAAAATACAATTTGAATTGTAAATTGGCGAGTTGTGGTGGTTTTGTTATAGAGGAGACACATATAAATAAATCGAGTGAACCTGCCGTTGTGTTTTTGGCTTTCTAAATCTCTGTCTTTCTGAATCAGTCAAACTGTATTCGTCAACATCATCACTTTAACTGGTTTTAAAAGTATATGTGCTCTCTTAATATCTGCAGAATCACTTCGGCTTTAACGGCTCTGATTATGGTACATACGTAATAATGTCAGCTCAGGGGCTGTGATGTTACATCGTACATTAAGATATAATTGTCAAGAAAAGGCATTTTATCCCAGTGAAAGCTTAAAAAGCTTTGAAATCAATTAAACAACCAAAACCAAGCAATTTTTTTCGCGAAATAAGGAAGAGAAACACATCTGAATATGAAAAACCAGGATGAGAATGGGTCAGGGGAAGGGAGATGGGATGGTGTTACAGATGCGCAGTGCGTGCTAAGTTTCAACCCTTCAGTTTCTCACCCTTTTTAAACGGAATTTCAACTAAGAGATCTTTCTCAGTCATTTGGATTCAAATCACATTCATAAATCATCACTTGTTTGTAATATTTCGTCCTGGCATAGAAATGCAGCCAATCAAGAACATCTATTCTTGGGAAAAGACCTTGCATATTCCACGGTTAGTTGGGCAGCAGCAGTTCATAGAAATGTTTACTTGGCAGTCCCTGCCGTCACTAATTTTCCCGCCGAAAATATGAAGGGCTTGGTAGATGTTTTCTTTGAGCGAACACGTTCAGCATCTACAAACAATATAACAAGATTCATTTCAATCACCTTATTACTTCGAGTGTGTTTCTGAACAGACCATCGTTGACCGAGCAGGTCACTAAAGTTGCCTAATTCACGACACAAAATTCGGCTCTTGTTAGGAAACTGGCGTGGAGTTGCAAGAGCTTACATAGTGAAATTCCACCTTAGCCAACCGCTTTTCGGAGATTATATTATCTTAAAAGCTGAGAAACGTAGACTGAAACGTAGACTGAAACGTAGACTGAGGAAAGCGAAGAGGGAGAAAATAAGCTCTAGCGACATATGGCCTACGTCAAAACTATAGAAGATCGTACAAGTTCACTGACTGATGTTGATAGAAATCATTTTGAACTTAAAACCAAATTAGGGGATAACAAATGTTTCATGGCAAGGATATCATTTGTTACTTAATAAATGCCCACGTAATTAGTAGGGCTGCCTTGGTAAATCTTAGTCATGGGATCCCACATTTTTCCTTAACATGCGAAACATTTGTTAGGCAAGAGTTTTCCACCGTACACCGCGACCACACTCGTACCCATCTTTTTCGCACTCAACTTTAAAATACAGATACATTTCTGTGGCAGTGTTCACCACAAGGGAGATACAGCAACATGGAGTTAATATTGGTGGGCTCTGCTCTGGTTTATCTGAAAGTTTTTGTGTCGGAGTCAAGGCCAGGTCATGTGTAATACTCTTGGCCAAGGCACTTTACTTTAAAATACCTCTACCCAACCAAGAGTACCGTACAAATGGGTGGTGGCGTTACTGTCAGGGAGACCTCATGCAGGCCTAAGATGACAGGGAGACCTCATGCAGGCCTAAGATGACATGCGTCCCATTCATTCAGATCAACTCGAAACAGATTAGAATCTACAAGTATTTTCCTTAAGTTGAGCGGGTGGCATATGTCTTCGTGGGAGTTTTACTATGATTTGTCATCCATATCTTACATCTCAGTCCTTGTTGAACCGTGGGACGATCTCACCGGTGGTCGTTCTCATATTGGCCCCAGGTGCGGCCTACAAAAAACGGTTATCCCCCATTTTTTTGAGCGCTATCATTGGTTGGTGATCGGAGGTGTCTCTGGGGGCGTAAGAGCTTGAATAATAGCGTGAGAACAGGCGAGAATTTTTTCGCGCTCCTCCCCTCACCCGTGACGACTCGCACTTCGTGCCCGCCTCGCGATTGTCTCCTTTCGCCTGAAAACGTAACAGGCAACACGCCGGTTATGCTGGCTACGTATTATCTACTGTATGAGAATTAATTGCTATTGTACAGGAAAAACGTCATCAGCTGTTATTTTGTTTTTTGAAGTCTGAGAAATTGAAAAGAAGTAAACCATTGAGTTGTGTTTGCAAAGATTTTTTAAATGAATATTGAGAAAAATGAAATGCTCCATTGACATTTTTCACAAGTTCTTCCCAAATATTTGATTATGATCGCAAAATCCTTTGTTATTCAAATACTCACAAAACACGTGGAAGTAAAAGTATGATTGACTATTCAGTTTAAAACAGTTTTGAATATTTAATTTCAGAGATAACGGCCTCTTGATAGCACTTATAAATAGGAGTATTTGCATTGATACCAAACTGAACTGCGAAATGTCTTACCGTGAAAAAAGTTCAAATTTTCAAAAACCAAAAATAATATATTTGGAGAGCTAGATTAATTTTTAGGATTATGCTGGGTGGAAATAAGCATTCTTGCGGCTAGCAACTAAAACGGGTTGAACTTTAATTTAGTATGTCTTCTTCGAAAACTTTACATATTCAACTTACCTGTTAAATTTTTTAAGGCTACTTGTGCCTGTCGATTAAAGTAAAAAGATGCTGTAGATGTAAAAGCTCCCTCAAATGAATTAAAAATAAAAAAGGCTTCATGTTTATCAATTGCTTGTGCATAAATCAAATACCAGCTTTAAACATCTGTGTGGGCTTTTGAAATATATTGATGTCTGTTAAACAATTTGGTTCTGCTCCAAGAGTTCTGATTATAATTTATAAGTCTAGGTTGCTTAGGGTTATGGCAGAGCTTCTCTAGATCTTGCTTTCTTCAGTTGTGACTTTGTAGTATATCTGTTCTTTCATGACTGAGATGGTCTCCCATTCAGAGGCGGATCCAAGATTAAGTCAAGGGGGGTTCGAAGAATTGTTCGAGGGCATGCTCTCCCGGGAGATTTTGAAAATTAGGTCTTCGGAAACATTGTTTCAAGTATTTTGAGGGAAAATTTAGGGGGTTGGACTGAACCACCCGAGCCACCCCTGTATCCGCCCCAGCCATTGAAGATGGCACTGTACTAGTCTGGGCAAGATTCACTGTTTACCAATACTGTATAAGAGGTACAGAACTACACCGAAAGCCTTTAAACCAGGACAACCCCAGCTGAGACAAGTAGTTCCCACTAAAAATTTCTCATTGAGTTCCCTTGCGTTCAATTAAACACACACGTGCGTGCATACGTAAGCTATGGGTCTATGTTCAATTACTTAAACTCCTCAACAAGCCTGATTTCCATATGAAACGTCCCGTAAGCTGATCAATCATGAAAAAGTTAGGCGAACGATAATATGTTTTGCGTTAGGTTCTTCGGTAGGAGAGAAAGTAAAATAAAACTCTACAGTGATATTTTCAGTTTATGGTTTCCCACAATCTTCGGGAAAAAAGAAACATTGTGAACATCCCCAATGATCTTCATCTTACTTGATTTCACGAGTACTTTTTTTTACAATTTCTCGGGTACTTAATTCCGCGATTTTGACGAAACAATAGTTCGCGGGGTTTTATAATCGCTTTTTCAAAAGGCAAATATATAAAAAAAAGCCTTAAATTTTGCAACTCAAGTGGTTCCAAATCATTTCATTTTGCAAAATGTCTTAAAGATGATCACTGGATTCTCTGTTCCATAAGTCAAATTTTGCAAATTAACCTCATTTGACAACAGAAGATAGAAAATAGAAGTTACCTGTAAGAACAGTTAATAATTTGTGTATTTGTTGACACATATCCTGTATATGCTGTTTTTTCAAATTTTGATAATTTTTTTTTCTGCAATTCATTCTCCACAGAGGATTAACTTTCGCTTGTTTATATTTTGCGACGATTTTTTCATGTGCGGATCTTTACTTGAGTGATTTATTTACAGTCGCAAAAAAACGCACAATTAAAGATCCTCCAAATTAAGTACCAATAAAGTAATCCAGCTAATAAATAACAAATGGTGCTTAGGTGCTTATTTCCTTTCATACAAATGGTGCTTAGGTGCTTATTTTCCTTAATACAAATTAAGATATAATACAAATTAAGATATGTTACCCTTATAACAATTTTCAGCAAACGCACTTAACTTTAGACATTAAATCTTACAATTGATTTTCTGTTTACGAAGTCGAAGGTATGTCATTTTCCATGTACAGAGGAGGATGAAGTATCGGCGTGTGTTAAAACTTCCTTTCCAAACTAAAAGTAAGGCATTTAGAATACTAATTATAAAAGCTGAAGACACTTCTGAAAACTCGTAAAAGAAAGGTAATATAACTGGAAAGGCTAGAGGCTGACTTCATTTTGTAGTAGATATTCCCCTCTGAAAAATTACTCACGTAATTGTTTTGCCACAACTAGTGCGAGCACTATTTTTCTCTTCTTTTTTCCAGTTCATCTCTTTGATTAAACACGCTGAAAAACTTCTCTTCAGGATCGAGCTATGTGAGATAAATATATGTCGAGCCCCTACGTTAGTAGCTTAAGCATAACCCTACCAGCTTGAAACATCTGTTAAGGTTTTATTGATGTATACGCGAATAAATTATTTGTTGTGTTAGTAAAAGCGACTGTGGCATAAAAACACTTCAGCGGAGAAAGGAACAATCCCCGTTCAGGTAACCTTGCAGTTTTTTGTGTTATAACTCTGTTACTAAAAACGATTCAAGAAGAGATTTTGCTGCACTGCCGGAGAAAAATAAGAAGGCAAAAAAAAAAACTATGATAGAAGAGCGAAACGTTATGCGTTGTCGTCTGAGCAACTGACCTCTATGTAAAATTGTGGCGGCGACGAGTTTGCAATTTTCGTGTTTAAATTATTAGTCAGCCTTCAACGCAACTTAATTACAAAGAAAGCTAAATGGACTTCTAGAATTGAGATAGGTGTGACTGAGCGTTTTCTTCTATCACCGAGAGTGTCAAAACGATAGTAAAATACGTAGTCCACGAAAAATGTGTCGGATGTTGCTAGAAGCCTTTAATTACAAGAAATGTTTAGAAACAGCAATAAAAATTTTAAGTGAACACTTTTTATTGCAGGAGTATCAACTAACCTACACAGTGTCATTTTGAACATCTGATGTAAGCAGCTGAAATAGTGTAAGTTAGAAATTATTTCGCTGATTCATTCAAAGATTTGGCGAAGGGTGTTTGGGTGCTCCGATGGGTAGAACAGCGCTAACATTCTCAGCATATTTATAGCCATAGTGACTAAAGGAGCGCTTTGTCGTTAAGGCATAAATGTCCTGGTTCAATAATGAGACGAAGAAAGTAAGATTGAAGCGAAGGTGACACTGAACCGCAACATATATAACGTAGAGATGTACAAAGGTGCCGAGGAGAGTCCTACAGTTAAGGTGCCGAGGAGAGTCCTACAGTTAAGGTGCCGAGGAGAGTCCTACAGTTAAGGTGCCGAGGAGAGTCCTACAGTTAAGGTACCGAGGAGAGTCCTACAGTTAAGGTGCCGAGGAGAGTCCTACAGTTAAGGTAGCTTTGAATTTTAATACTCATTTGTTTTCTTTTTCCAGGAAAGATGTCTATCAACACCATGTGGACTTTCACTTTTGTTTTGGGTAAGTCGGTTGCACTTGTTTGTAAAAGTCACATGTAGCTTTCACGAACGAGCATGAGACACATAGCTGTAGTTTGGGTATTAGAACATTTCAAGGCAAACACAAACGTGATTTGCCGGGGGTAGGCTGGGATCAATTCTGTAGGCAGAATATCAACGAATAAGCGATGTTTGAGGCGAGTATTCTGTCTGTATGTTCACGTAAACTTATGGGTAGAACCAAGGAAAATCATTAACATTATCTAAAAGCAGAATAATTGAGGGAAGAATCTGTGAAATTCATTGGCTCTAATTGTATACGTTGATAATTTCTGTTTTTTTCTTTGTTTGTTTAATTTTGTTTCGTTTTGTTTTGTTTTGTTTTTATATTCTTGATGCCTTTTTAGCGGTTCCTCCTTTTTAATTAACACCGGTAAAGTAATAATACTGTAATATATAGTTTTGAGGAATTCATATTCTTCATAAATCAGTTATAATTTGTGGAAAATACACATGACCAAAGGGCCGAAGATGTTACGGCCACTAAGGGTCATCTCGAGCGAAATTTTAAAGTCTTGGCAAAATTTCAAGCAAATCACGTGATTTTACTGATGAGCATTGGAGGCTCGGCAGTATAAACATTTTTGAGGGCGGAAGTCATCAAAGCCTTACCACGGCATATAAGACAGTTCTTAACAAGAACATCGCATTTGTGTCAAGATCATGTGCGAAATCCATGCTTACCACATAGATAATCAGAATGGCCCATAATGAATCGGTTGTTAACTACTGATGTAGGAGTTTGACTTGGTCACTGATTTATGAAAAGTAGATTCCTCTCATATTACAGGTGCACTAGAGAAATACAGGAAAAGTCTATGAAGCTAATCTCAAAGTTTATGAAGATTTTACATTGTCGTTTACGTACACGATAAGAGAGGCTTCAAAAAGAGATAGACAGTCATCAGTTAACTCATTGTACAAAGTGTGTTCACTTATTATTCTATGAAATTATTTTCTTTATAATAGTTGCAATAATCACAGAAGTTTACCCCAGGATAAACATCGAAAACTTTGGTTCAACTAAGCTCCTTCAAGTGGAGAAAGGGCAATATGTGGAAATAGGATTTCGCATCTTTATTCCCTTTTTATTGTCTGGATCACCTTGTGCTGATGAGGAGTATCTTGAGATCCGTGATGGTTATAATCAGTCTGCCAATCTACTGGGTGTATTTTGTGGAAGGTATACTCCTTATTTTACCCTGCGATCCAGTGGACATAACATGTGGTTAAGATTTTCACCTCAGCATAAATACCGGTTTGAGTGGGGTTCACGATATGAGGGAAAATCAATGCATAAAACAGGTAGGAATGTTCAATGTTTAATTTCAAAAAATTTCTGCTGGCATCTTGATTAAAATTACAAGTATGTAATGGCATCGTCGTTGTGCAGATCATCCGACCTGAGGAGGTTTGATTCCCCTTGGAACTCAGATATTTTTCCTTCGTCCCACGCTCGTGAAGAGACAAAAAAAAAGTTTACTTTAATATTTTCAATTTTTCTTTAGCTCCTGTAAACCTGAATACTGTAGCACGGACCCAGTTTGTCCTACTCAACCATTCTTCATCTTTGTGGTGCCCGGCGGGAGGGGGACCGGCTCCTCGTATTGTCTGGAGAAGGAATGATGATGTTGTGCAAGACAGCACTAATGTACGACTCCGAGTTAACGTGACTGAACAAGAAAGAAATACAAAATACAGCTGCGAGGTGGACGACCATGGTCAGTTGAAGAGGATTAACATCAGTGTTGTTGTCGAGAGTAAGTTTCAAGTTACATATTTACTTAAGAGGAGCTCAGCTGTTGTTTGTGCTTATGGTAACCTAACGATTTGTCTTCCGAATTTTTGGGGCCTTTAATTATATTTTGTTTTAGAGTGAAATTTTCCACAATTTTATGTAAGGGTAATCGCACAAATAATATTCATGAAGTAAATCAAGTTTAATTGCGGCGTAGTTTCATATCTCGAAAAAAAAATGACTTGCTACAATATTTTAAACGATTAATTTTGCGTTTAATTACTGCGCAGGTTACAGGTTGCTTAGAGCGGCGTTTATTCGTGATGTTAACGAAAAGAGAACAACACGTGACATAAAAATTTGTTCAAATTAGGCTCGTAAACTTATTTCAGTGTAAAACATTTCTTTTCTGTTCAATATGGTAATTAGCTTTTTTCATTTCTATTCCACCCTTGTTTTTGATTAACGAATTGGGAAGTGAAAGTGAATTTATTGCAAACATGTTGCATGGGATTAATCTCAACAAAACGAGAAAGTGAATGAAATTTCAAATAAACTTCTGTTTTGTCGTTTGTTTTTTCGTTTTCGAATGAGCGCTACTCCTGAGAAAGAAAAAATTAAAAGTAAAGATATTAAAATCTGCGCTTAACTTTGTAAATTTGTCACAAGCCACGTCAACTAAACGAGACTCCTTTTTAAGTAAATCTTTTCTTAATCAAGCTTAATTAGGTATAATTAGGGTTTTTTCGACAATGAAACTGACAGGCAAATGAGAAACAGCTGTATGAATCCAGTTTTTAAATTTTCAAGGCCCTTAAATCTACGATCGCGAATTGTTCATGCTCCATAGGAAGCGATATCAGCCATAAAATTCTGTGCACTTAGAGCGAACCTCTCGAAAGTAATCTCCGCTTATCGAGAAAATCCGTCCGTTGGAAAGAAATGGAGATAGAAATTGTCAAAGTATTCATTTTTGACACTTGATTTCTTTTCCGATGAAAAAAATTTTTCTCTCCCAGCCTTCACATCAGCGTCCTTGTGCGGTTGTCTCTTTATTTAATGGCATTTTATCTGTTACGCGCAGGGGTTTAATTGGTTCTTATTTCTAAGTTCATGACAATTTCAACCTCCTATCTGTTTTTCTGTGGTGTTGTATGGGTGACATCATTTGTTAAATATCGCGTTGATGGAATCGGCTTTGATTGACTTTTACTTAATGTCTTTGATTTGAACGAATGAGCAATATATGAACTTGCATAGATCTTCATCGGTTCGCCTTCTTCAAGGTCTCAAACCTCCTCACGGGCTAAAGAGCGCTCTTGCCACAACGCTATTAACATGGGCCTGCTTGAAGGCCACGACACTCTCTGAGAGCAAGGCCTCAACGATTAGCAACCGTCTAGTATCTACTGCCGGTTCTCCTTTTTTATAAACGAACAGAGATTTGCTTGTCGTAGTTGCTAACTTTCTGGAAATTCATTCTACTCCCCTGATTCTAAACGAATTATTTAACGAGTGCATTCTTGTGCAGCGTTGTTCGAATTCATGTAAACATTTGTTAAAGAGGTCTTAAGAAGACGAAGTTGTAGCAGCCGCTTGCATCTATCACAGCAGCCGTTGGAGTGGCCTAGACTTTTAAATTGTACCGGAAGCCAGAAATGCTGTCTTGTTACCAGTTTGAAGGGGAATGATTGGAATTAATCATACCTTGACCTTTCTCCTCATTGGAAAGAATTCGACCAGGTCTGAAATAATGTAAATACTCACCACTTTCCTATTCTTGGCTTTTGTCTGATTTCTGTCCATAGTTAATTGATTTAAATGAATTACTGAAAATGAATCTAAAAATAAATTAAAGTATATTAATTATCGATATTAAGCGATTGACTGCACTGAGAAACTTATCCAACTACAATTGCTAATGCATATGGTGAAGCTATTCTCTTTATCTCAGGTGAAGGAGTATGTTGAAAATAACACTGCCTGCAATTAATGATTTTCTCTGTACTCCCATCGAGAACTGTGCTGATCAAAATATTGAATATCTGAAGCCAGGCATTCGCAAAATTGTTCAGTATTGATAGATAAAAAAACTTTCTTAAGTCTCAAGGCAAATTTAATGCAGCTTTCTTTTGAGCTGAAATACAGTTGAACCCTGTTAATACTCGTAAGTCACTCGTAATACGCGCGCGGTGTTTAAGTCAGATCCAATAACCGCATAAGAAATTAATCGCCTGTTTCTCGCAGACAGTCTTACTCCCTTAGGTGAAACAGACGGTTTGAAATCCCAGGGCGGAAGATCGAGCGTTTTAAGAACACATCTTTAATGAAATCATGTTTTGATAATGATATCGCATAATAGTTTTACTAGCTTTTTATCACCTTGTTTTTCACCACATTTTTTCAACAGAATTTGAATCTTAGAATATATATATTCATATTACATTATTAGGTTATAAAGTTTCTAATCATATCATTATATGATCATATTATTATCATTAAGTTATAACTTTATAATACGTAGTTCAGCCCTTGGGCTGCCTTGTGTTTCATTACTAAACTATCTAGCTATCTATCAAAAGGGAGGAGAGTTGCTTACTTTGTCATTTAAATCAGCAGTTTGATCAGTAAACGACAGAGATTAATAAAATTGGCTTGACCAAGCGTTTTAATTTCCTTTTTTAAATTTAGCACGAGGCCGTATTAACTGGGTGAAATTATAAAGGATTTTACCGTTTGGGATTTTAAAATGCGGCCGGTGGCCGGTGGTCGTATTAACGGTGACCACCTTTACGAGGGTTTTGAATTCGAAAATGTATGCATTTTTTCCAAGCCGAAAGAAACTTCCCGTAAAAATCTAACAACGAGGTGATCATATTACCGAGGTGGCAGTAAGGCGGGTTTACAGTGCATAGTGGTCAGAAAGTGCTGCAAACATCTGGTGTCAATTTTCATTTAGAAAGTGATTAGTAAACGGTACCCACTAATCACCCAAACGCAATTCCATTACTTCAACCACGCTCGAGAAAAAATGCACCAAACAAAGCCAATGTCCAAACGCCACGGAGGGCCGTTTTTCGGAGAGGATGGCCATTTTAATCGCACGATGCACATGTTACATGAGGAAACTGAGAATGGTTATATTCGGTCTACTAAACATTAAAAAGAGCAAAATTTACCCCGTATTACCTTTACATTTCTTCTTATCTTTAGACAGATTAAGAGGAAAATAATAAAGAATACCTTCAATTCCCAACAAATCCCAATATTTAATTATTTTAGATCATACTATTTTTCACTCATGGCGAGTAATAATCATACCGGTGATTAAAAAAGACTTTTTGTTACAAAGTACAGAACAAAATTTTTTTTAAAAATCTGATTAGAAATTTGCCTTTCATTTCAGTGGGTGACATTTTAGTTTCTGATGATGTTAAGGAATGCTGCTAAACGGATGGTTTACTTTGTAACGTACCATCATCGATTTGATTGAACAGCTTTCGGTTGATAAAATCTTGAAATAGAAGTGAACGATTAAAAACAAATATGATTCAAATAACAAGTTTAATTGAAGCCTGTTTTTGTTTGTCAGCTGAGTGCCCTCAGCCGTGCCAATGCAAAGTCCTTAAAGGTAACATGAAGGGCTTAGTATCAGCCAATTGTGAAGGAAAACAGCTGAAGTCCATTCCAAAGAAAATTCCGCGAGCTACAGGAAGACTGTAAGTACTTTGTATGCATCATATTAAACCTTAAATTTGGTTTCTGCGTGACTGAATTAAGGGGTGGCACAATGACCTCAGAAAGTAAGAGGAGTTTGCAATTATTTCATTGGTGTAAACAACCACAAACATTAAGAACTTCGATCCAGAAAAATATCTTGAATTTTGCAAGAAAATTTATATTCAACAAGCGCCAAAGGTGGGATTTTGTCAGGAGCTAAGGAGAAAAATTAACAGCTGAGACCAGACGCGTAGTTTTAAATTTGTGTTTTGGCATAGATTGTGATCTAAACTAAGCAGCAAAAAGTGAACAGGTCTCATGGATATAAACGATCTGTAGGCAGAGATAATCTTAAAGCGATAAGAGATTTCTCACTTTGCAAAATTGAAACTTTCAAAAGATACTATATTTCGGACTATCAGACTATTAGAGCACTTAATCTTTTGATTGAAACGTACTCAACGTAGGACATAAAAACTGACAGGCGACAAACACTGAATAATTTGGTCCATCAGGATTATGTTCATAAGGCCCTCTTCAGGCGCTTTCAGACTTTAATGCGGGAAAAAACTTAATTCCTCAAGTGAAGCAGTTTGGAAATTTACGTCTAGATGAGCTAAGGAAAATAATATTAGGATCAGCTGGAGATTTCGACTTCAGTAAATTTCTTAAACTCATTATTTCATATCGTAATCAAGGAGAATTAACCCGCGTCAAATCACTGCAGTGTAAAAATAGTCTAACTAGACGGAAAATAGTCGATCTTAGGTCAACGAAGTACAAAGTTCTTTGCATGAGACGCTGGCCTGCTCATCAACATATTGGTAAGAACCAGGTAGTAAATCTCAATCTGAAGGCCACCGCTGTGCCCGTGATCAAAAATAAAAAACCGACTGGAGGATTATAAAGGCTTTAACAACTGCAACACTTCCCGTGAGCTTGCATTTGGGAGAATGACCGCCGACCAGAATCTTCTAAGCTCCTCGCGATCATATAAAATCTTTACTTACTATCGCATTGAGAAGAAGTGGAGTTTTCCGGCAAGGCCGTAGTCTTGTCAAAATCAATATCGATTGAGTTTTCAGATGGTATTCATGATTAAATTATTGGCAAATGTTAACGAGATAGATCGATGACTAAATTTGATTAGGAACTAGAAATGCATTTGTGGTTCAGTCAGTTTGCGTTGGTTCGATTCTGATTGTTTTATTTTGTTTTGTTTTGTATTTTTAACTCTCTTTGCATTCGTCGCTGAGTGTTAAGTGAATCCTCGCGGGTAGGTGTGGATGCCCCCATCACACCCTCCCCAGATCCTGCTCCCACATGTCTACATTGACCCTGAAAAGTGAAACGCTCCTTCATATTTGACTCAGTTCAAGCCAATGAGCTTTGGAGCTTATTTCTATATTCACGGGAGATAATTCACTTAAAGCTAATGCACAAAGTGAGGCAGAATTTTTTCTAAGGGCAGCATTGAAATATACATCAGTAGATAAACACTTGCTCCTGATTCTGATTGTGTAGGGAAGCTTAGTATTACATGTGTTTCAAATTTTTTAATTAAGAGAGCCAAAAAATATTTCCGGTGTTTCCCTTTGCATCATGATCATTAAATACTTAATTCTTTTTCGCTGGTTCTAGTAAACAGAGAAAACATTGGTCAAAGCTCTGGTGTTTTTGAAGAATAATCTTTACTTAGAGAATTAACCATTTCAAGTGCACACGTCACCTTGAGAAAAAACTCATAGCAAGTTTATTTCTACATGAAGCTCCGAGTCAAATCAACAAGCAGCATACAGACAAGTCCTTAATCATTTTGTAAGCTGTGAAATTCAGGTTCACAGCCGAGTAAATTAGGTAATTGATTTGTTAATTTGTTTCTAGGGACCTGTCCAAAAACGAGTTGCAGAGCTTGTCAGCAGGGGCCTTTAGTAACAACACGAAGCTGGAACATCTGTAAGGACAACGTTTCTTTAACATACGAACGTTTAGTGATGATTCTTTTTACCTCGGGCCGATGTATGGAGGCCGAATTTGAACTTTCACATCAGACTGAGTTGGAATCCAAACTTCCTGTGGAGAAAATATAGAAAAACGATATTTCTTAAAGAGGGCAACCTCCCTTGCACAGCTCAGTCAAATCACTTTAAATATTTATTTGGGGTCTCCGGTAAGAGACTCATCTTGGAAGACCTTACTGTACCATTGCAACAAGATATGACGACCCTTTTCGAGTGGTAATCAATAACCTCGCCCTACCCCAACCACGCCGTTTTTGTCTTCCAATCTCTTGACCACGTAAATACCCAAGGATCCTATACCAAAGTAAACTTTATCATGATTGCACAGAAACATTATCGCCTGACGCAGATCCTTAACCAGAGCGTTTTAAACCATCAGATTGAAATGTCTCAGAGGATAACAAACAGTAAGAACTATAAGAAATCAGAGAGGCAACGCCAACAAAGACTTTAAAAAAATAAATTTACTTATATTCGACTTTAACACTGGTCAACTTTCGTTTCGGATATATGGCCAGCGAGGTTAAAAGGAATCTGACAAAGGGTAATCTAAAAGTTTCTCTTTAATTTCATTAAAGTCTAGCCTTTAAATTTTCGTGAGGCAATGAGTCTGATTAGAGTATTTGCCCTCTTTAAGATTTGTACCCCAACTCTAAAACGACATTAAGCTTTGCATTTGTTTATAGTATTTTGAAAAGTATCGTGTGCTTTCAAGATGTAGGAAAACATACATAACATAGGCAACAGAGTTCACGCTTGGTTGTGATGACCTATTGGTTTCAGGGACTTGTCAAACAATCAGTTACAACATTTACCACCAGGAGTGTTTGCTGGCATTGAGGTTTCCCCCTGGGAAGATTTGACGCTGTAAGTAAAAAAAGTAAAGGAAAAAAAATTAATCAGAGAATGTTTAGAAATACATTTGATGATAAAAATTAACGGTAAAAAACTACGACGTTTCGAAGTCTGCATGACCTCATTATCAAGTAAAATGTTAAAACTGATGTAAAATTGTAGCTCAGAGATTATATACAAATAAGAATAGCAACCAAAGATCAGCTATTTCAGTTCGACGGTCAACTTTATGAGCAGGTGGACGGTGTGGCCATGGGCTCGCCCCTGGGACCCCTTATGGCAAACGTTTTCCTGTGCTCCATTGAAGAACAACTGGATCGCAACAACAAGTTACCAAGTTTCTACAAAAGGTACGTCGATGACACATTAGCCACGATGCCAAATATTCAAGCCGCAACAGCTTTCCTTTCAACATTGAACGAATGCCATCCTGCCATACAGTTCACAATGGAAATTGCTGAAAACAACAAGCTTCCATTCCTCGGTATGATGATTGAGAAAAACGGTTGCCACCTGACAACAAGCGTATATCATAAACCAACTGATACAGGACTGCTCTTACATTACCAGAGCCATGTCGATCAGCGTTACAAAAGATCTCTGCTGAATACAATGCTGAACCGAGCTTACCGCCTGTCATCAACGAAAGAATCTTTTACGAAGGAATGCCAGCATCTCAAGCGGATGTTTACTAAGCTTAAGTACCCAGTGAAACTCATCAACTCAGCTATCGCCTGGTACACGAGTTCTACGATCCAAAGCCGTCACGAAACCCCAACTGAACTTGACGCGGCTACACAAAAACCTGTCAGAATAACTTTACCATTTAAAGACCAAAAATCGGCCGACACAGTAAGACATCAGCTGAAAGATCTTGGCCGGAAAATCGGAACTGACCTACAACCAGTTTTCACGAGTCGTAAGATCGAGGGAAAGCTCAAGATACAAGAAGAGAAGCCCGCTTTAATTAACCACCAATGCGTTGTTTACACTTTTAAATGTGATTCGTGCGATGCGGATTATATCGGTTATACCACACGCCATCTTCATCAACGCATAGAAGAACATAAAGCCTCTGTCATTGGCAAGCATCTGAGGGAGGCCCACGGTGTAGCGTCCGCTGGCCTGGGGAAAATGTTTTCCGTTCTCAAGAAATGCCGCGGGAAAATGGACTGCCTAATCCACGAAATGTTATTCATTCGCGAACAAAAACCAAAGTTAAACACGCAGTCTGACTCAATACGTGCAAAAGTGTTTATTTAAACATATACTGCACGATCTGACACCAATAACAATGAACGCTCATTATTCTAATGAAGTTATCACATCTTATTTGTATATAATCTCTGAGCTACAATTTTACATCAGTTTTAACATTTTACTTGATAATGAGGTCATGCAGACTTCGAAACGTCGTAGTTTTTTACCGTTAATTTTTATCATCAAATGAAAAAAAATTAAATCAATTAATTGACCAGAGGACCCCTGAGGACATGTTTAAATCCAACAAAGATATTAAGAAATAAAAGCTAATGAAGAAAAGCAAAATTGCTTCGAGTTGCAACCTCTCTTGCGCCGCAAAGCTCCCTTTATTCTAAAAGAAAAAGCCGAGGTGGCCCTCACTGAGTTGGGCCTCCCTCTATGATTGAGGTGTTACTAAACAGAGTAACGTAGTAACGAGTAACGGAGCAATAAGAAATTGCAACGAGTAGCAGGAACATTACTATTTAAATATTTCAGTATCACTTGAAAAGTAATTTGGGAGCAATCTCTCGAAGTGAGACCGGAAAGATCTCGGGATTTACTATAGTTTTTTCAATCGCTCCTTACCTTTAACAATCGAATCTTTATCCTAACACTTCTTTTTAGAGTTTATTCTAAGCATCGCTGAAGGAAAAACAAATTACACTGAATTTAGGCGCAAACCCAGCAGTAATGTGAATCGTTTCGACTGTTTACGATCTGATATGAAGCACAAGCCGTGAGTCGGTTAAAGGCAGTAAATAGCACAAAAGGCGTTTTTTACAATCCCTTTATTACTTCTCTCATTTTAATTTTAACTTATCAAAGAAAACCCTGCTTCCGTCCCACGGTTTTGGGAGTGTTACTCCTGATTGGATTAGGGGGTGTTACCAACCTCAGAAAGGACTAAATGAGCAAAACTGTCTGGCCTCAGGAGCATTGAATATTACTATACCAAGTTAGATCTCCGGGAGTCGTATGAAGAGATTTTCGAAAGTGTTTTGAAACTTACGACGCATAACTTAGATCGTACCAAGATTTTGGGAATTATATACTTGGCAATGCATTATGCTGACGTCAAACCCGTGATTCCTTTCATCTGAGTCGTAAGTGATATGCGAGTTATTATAAAATGACTCAACATTCTGCTTTAAGAAGCTTTTTAATTTGGAGAAAAAGACGGTGTGTTTTACAAACCATCGTTTCAAACAAAAAATATGAATATTTTTGCGCGTCGCGTACGAAGTCGTTTTAAAACCGTTCATGAAAAATCATGAGACAAAGGACTACACGTTTCATTTATCTACAAAACCACCGTGTCCAACATTTTGTATTACTGAAAGTTGTCATCAGTGGGCATCCAGGCCTCAAAAGACAACATTTTTAAATCTAGAATGGATCATGGGAAGTGGGGGACCTCAGCACCTTGGAACACAGCACTGTATTTCTATCAAATCCTCGTAAATAAGAGGAAAAAATTGTTGTTTAATCTGGTTACCATAGCAACTTAAAACTACTTAACAGTGTGCATTTTAGACTTCCTAAGAGATTAAACGAAAAAAAAACTACATATTGCAAATTTATAACGATTCTGGAAGGTTTCTCTCTTAGTCTTATTACATATCTGAATACTAAAAATGAACAGATAATTGCTGGCTCAGCTGGAAATTTAGACAGGTACAAATTGCTAGAAACTTAGCATTTCATATCGTGATCAAGGAACCCTTGTCTATTCTGTGTCAGCTTACTACAGGTTTAAAAAGACTCAAACTAAACAGAAAACCATCGATCCCGGATCAGAATAATACAAAACGCTCCACATGAGGAGCTTAGCATCCTATTTAGTGTCAGAGAATTCTCATAGTGTTATTGATACCAGGACCCCCTGCGTAGTTCAACATTTGCTTGATTGGTTTTGGTCCTTCATTTCTTACTTGGCGTTTCAATAAAAATACTCGGACCTGTCACCTGTGATGTTAAAGGAATACATTAAGAGATGATGTTCCATTTCTCTAAATCTGCGAGTTTTAATTTTCGACAAGCAATTAATCTGATTAAAGTCTTCGCCTTCTTTGATATTTGAACCACTGCTCAGAAGGGCAGATGGTCAGAGATGCTGACATATTGATTGAACGATGTTATTTTGCATTTGGATCTTCAGGGTAAAGCAACTTATCTAATTATTCATTACTGTGAGGAAAACGCAAACGTTCATTGTATTTTAAAAAAGTCTGTCGCAGACAGCAAAGTTCACGCTTCGTTGTAATGACTTACTGATTTCCGGAACTTGTCAAACAACCAGTTACAGCAATTACCCCCGCGAGTATTTGCTGGCATTTAGGTTTCCTACCGGGGACAGTTGAAGCTGTAAGACTCCTCTACTGAAAATTAAGGTTTATGAAAAGCAAAACAAAAATTCTTAAGTAGATAAATTGAAGCGAGGCTAACTATGCAGCCGAACATCCAATTGGAGCAACCGCTTTCTAACTGTCTACAACTACTTAATAAGATCACATAAAGCCTCTTGTTTCACAAAGTTTATATTATAGCTACCGGTAACAAAATGGTTTTTCCGTCATATTGTTACTTTTTAAGAGCAGATCTGTGCAAGAATCAAACAAAATCGCAAATCTTCGGCAAAGCTGAAAAATATCAAATTCACTCATCTTTTGCATTTAGATAGCCTTTAGTAAGTATACGAATGCTATGTAGCTTTTTCCTTGAAATATCTGTTAATTCCTGAGAAAACGATGGGTGCCATTTTCAACTTAGGCACAACAAGTGTCGATCCCAAACACGTACAAACAGGGAGTAGTCATGAATCACTTGACTCGCCTGTCAAAACTCCGGCGCTAGAAAAGCTGTAATAGTTCCAATTTGTTTTACAACTTGCCTTGGCGTAAACACCATGATTTCATAAACATTAGATTTATCTCAGTATTCAAGAGAAGTGAAGAAGTTATGGCTCTCCCGTACTTCGTAAGACACTAGGCGAAAAATAACGATAATTTTGAGCGTGTGCCTTGGTTTGGAATTTCGTAAGATTGAGATTGACAATACCTTAGTTAACGATCTTTCAGAATATGTAAAGTTTACTTTTGGGGAATGAATGTGGGATTTTGTTAATAATCCTCATCGAAATACATAAAATCCCGCCATGTTGTGTATGCGTGACCATTAACAAAAAGAGAATGGTTTTTGCTTTAGAAATCCTAGCAACTCAAAAAGCGTAAAGGGGAATGCAAATATACTGACCTGAACTTGGATATAATATTCTCGAATTTTCAAAGTGCTTCATTTTACCGTTTGTTTAATTTCGTTCGTGAGGTTTATTATGAACACAGCACAGGCGGCCCAAGCTCTCTTTAAGAACCACGCAAGGAACACAATTTGTATATCGATTTATAAGGATTTGTCTAGGATTTTCTACAAGATATTCATAGAGATAGCTAAAAGTGAAAATATTAAATAAAAATGGCTTATCTTATTCCATACGTGTGTTGTTTGCTCCTGGTGTCGTTATTTTACCGATTTAACTTGATTTAAGCGGTTTTTTTAATCCTGGTCTCCTCTTGAATACTGGATTTCTCTTCTCTTTAATAAGAGAAAACCAGGATAAAAAAAAACCCGCTTAAATCAAGTTAAATCGGTAAAATAACGACACCAGGAGCAAACAACACACGCATGGAGTAAGGTAAGCCATTTTTATTTAATATTTTCACTTTAACTATCTCTATGGATATCTTGTAGAAAATCCCATACAAATCCTTATAAATCGATATGCAAATTGTGTTCCTTGTGTGGTTGTGAAAGAGAGCTTGGGCCGCCTGTGAACAGAGAAGCCCGCCGCTGCAGCCACGATCAAAACCGGTTTAGTTATCGACGAATTCTTCGTAGCTCACTTTTCACGTGGAGGTGGCCGCGAGTGCAACCAACATATCCTGCAACGCACAGGTTGCATTGAAATTTATAAACTAGACATTGTTGGTTAACAGTGACTGGCTTTATCTCTCGAGCTTTACGGTCTTTGTTGAGTTTTCTGCTGATGAACACGGGCTGAACTGTAGTCTTAATTTTTCCGCTGAACTCTGTGGATGTTTTTTACTACGTTAGCAGAGATCTTTAAATGTTATGATAAATCGAATGGGGGTGTGGTCGTGTCGGTTGATGGAATGTGCTGCTGGTCTGCTGCCTTGGAATCTACGAATTGCTTGACAGCCAGATCGATTAAGTGCCTCGGGTACTTAAGCTTTAAGAATACAGTCTCAAGCCGATCGCATTCTTGTGAGAAGTACGACCAGTCGGAAGATAGGCGGTAAGCTCGATCTAACATGGTGGTAATTAGACTGTGCTTGTACTGATTAGCCACGTGGCTCTGGTAGTGGAGTAAAAGGCCCGTATTAGTTGGTTTTACCTAAACCTTGGTCTTGATTCTGGGAGCTAAGTTTAACAATTCAACACCGATGAAAGGAAGCAAGGCATTCCATTCCACCTCCCTAGTAAACTTTGCTGATGGGTGGCAGTGGTTTAGGGTGTCAAGAAGAATTCCGGCTGATGCTATATCAGGCGTGATGGTAAAGGTGTCATCTACATATCGTCGATAATAGGCGGGCAATTTGCCATCTTGAACGAGTTTATCTTCAATGGAGCACATAAAGACAATTTCTCGAGCTTACTAAATGTTCTAACAAATTGGATTGCCTAATTAAGGAGATGCTTTTTATAACAAAACTTAAACCATCCCTAAACGTACAAACAGACTCGATTCGCGCCAAGGTATTCACTGGAAGAATTTGTAATCCTTTGTTATTATGCTAATTTGTAGAGACCAGAAAAATCAAATCTTCACATTATTTATTCACTTTGCCTTGAGAATGGTGTTATGATGACACCGAAACGTCGGTTCTTCACGTTAAAATTTGCTTGCTTTTTAAGAAATCGTTTCTGATCAAATCTTTTTATTACTTCTTTCAATTTTAAATTTCACATGTTTTCATTCCAGTCAAGTAGACGAAAAATTATCTGTGCCATGGTTTTGAATTCAGTTACTTTTCGAAATATTTTTCAGCTTTTGTCTGCGAGGTGGTAAGGATAAATTCTCTTTCAAAAATGTCCTCACACCTCAGGCAGGAGACGGGGCTTTAAACACTCACTGTAATATTACATCAAGCAACTGACGTCTTGAGCGTGTGTTGCAGGATGACTGAGTGACTGTCATCCACCCACAATCCTATAAAAGTCTATTGTAGACCTCCACATGATAAAATCATTTCCTTTTTGACACCAATCGAAATCCCCTGTGGTGGGCACCGATTCATCCATGAGCAACAGTTATTTTTCGTGAGCTGTGGAAAATAACAAGTCTGGGAACAGCGAACTAGTTATCTTGATCCTTCTTAAAACACTAACTTTCAAGTCGTCCGTGATTCACGAATGAGTGTAACAAATCCACTAAATCGCGCAGCATTGTTACATACGAAATGTGTACGATTTCTCTCTTAGTGCTTCTTCGTACGTTGAGGTCCTCTTTTCGTTTTAAGGGCTAGAATTTTATTGAGTAGCCGATTCTACGTTGTTGTATCTCTAAGTTTCCGACAAGTATTTTCTAAACCCCAGAGGCTTCTTTGAGGTAAGGTCAATAAAAAATTGCAGAATGCAAACTATAGACTGGCTAGAAAATGCACACAGGTAACATAGTTATTTCGTCTAAATCCTTCTCAAATATTGTAACCTACCTATTGTAACTTTTCGATGACGTCTTCCACGACATTCACCCACACTTTTCGGAATATTTTAAGCTTTTATTTACGAGGTGGTAAGGGTAAGCTCTCTATCAAAACTTTTCTCAGACGTCAGTCCGGCAGGAACTTGAAACACTCACTGCAATATAACACCAAGAAACCGAAGTCCTGAGCGTGTGCTTCAGGTTGAGAGTGACTGTCATTCACCTACCATCCTTGGAAAAGACAATTTCTTTTGCAAACTCAGTGCTTCATGTTGTAATTTAGGAATGATATTCCGAGTCGCCTCTCTTTCCTGATCAGAATAATACAATAAGCTCTACACGAGGAGTTTGGCAGCCCGTTAGTGTCAGAGAATTTGCATTGTGCCACTAGCTTCCGCGGGATTGTAGCGGGTGTATTCAATCGTTCATCAGTGGTCTTGTAGTGGATGTGTTCCAGCTTTTCTTAGCGGTGCTGTAGCGGCTGCAGACAAACGTTCATCAGCGCAGTTACAACGGTTGCGTTCAAGGTTTGTCAGCTGTATTTAAGATGTCTCTAAACGTTCATCAGACGCATGCCATCTCACCGATTTCTCTCAAACTTTCACAGTTTAGGAGGGTTACTAAGTCATTCAAGAGTCTCGGGTAGTTCAGGCTCCTGGATTATTCCTGGGTAATTCGAGTCCCTCTATCAAATCCCTGGGTAAAATGCCAAATTTAGCTCTTTTAGTTGTCCTCAGTGTATCCGTCTATCGTGTCCAATTTTGGTTGAAACAAAACTTTCGGAATTTTGAACACGCAATGGTCATATGATAAAATGCTTATTGACTGAGTTTGGTCGGCACAGAAGGGAAAATATTTGGCACTCGTTCATGGCGCGAGGATGTCGCGCGTGACCTCAAGCCAAAATTTTTCCGTCCGGCGCTACCACCCAGTTAAAAAGTACAAATTTTTTTCTGTTGGAACTCTTTGAAAACCGTATTTTGGAAGTTGGCCCACTAAAAAAACCAAAATGTCCTTGCCCGGCAAGCGTACAATGTGAGCTAATGTGCACCACATTGTACGCTTTCTAAGCTCTTAGCCCACCAGATTTAAGAGCCACTGACCATAGATATCGAGAAACCGCCGACAGTTGCAAAATTTCGTAGTTTATTCTGTTTTTCCTAAAGGACCTTTTTGATTAACATTTTTTTCGAATATTTGCGTTAGTCCAGTTAATGTTTACTGCTCTAAATTGGCAGAAATAATTATTCAAATTATTCCAACTTTAAGGGATCGTTTTCTAAAGGTTCAAAAAAGCATCAGACAAAACAGGATTAAAATCCATCGCATTCTGTCAGTGTGAGTGAGAGAGATTTGTTGGAAGTGCATTTTTCGAGCTAAACTTAGCCTTTTGCAACAAGAACTTGATGTGGGGACTTGTTTTTATTGTGGTTTTTTTTCACACCCTTAAGCCTTTTACGCTTATTCAATACTCATTTTTTAAAATTTGACTTAATTTCTCTCTAAAATCGGCAAAATTTACCAAGTTTTGAGCGCAATATAAGAACTGTTACGAGGCGCGTATGGATGACTGAAATGATGACCTTACGGAGAATTGTCATCGCTGAGCATCCAGGCCTCAAATGACAACATTTTAGAGTTTGAATAAACCATGGGAGGAAGAGGATCTCGTTACCCAAGAATACATTGCTGCATTTCTGTTAAAGCCTCGCAAATCAGTTGTATGACAATAGAATTTTTAGCTACAAGTTTTTCTGCTACATCAAAAATTACTACTATTTCTCCCCTAATGAATATTTAATGATGTATTCTTATCTTAAGTGTTATATTTCACTGAATAGCCGATTCCACGATGTTATATCTCTGAATTTTTTATCACCCTTGCAATCTGGAGTGGGTGAGACAAATTTTACCTTCTGAGTACTATGAAAGTTTGCTCGTGTACGATAAAAGAATTCAGAAGAACATACCACACATTCAAAGTCTTTTCTCTTGTTTTAAGTCGTTATTAATTCAAGAATCATTTTGTCAGTTAAAAGCATTTTCTAAGCCGGCCCCAGTGGCTTCTTTGAGGTATGGTTTCTTCACGGGAGGATCAATTAAAAAAATACAGAATGAAAACTGTGGACTGGCTAGAAAATGCGCGCAAAGAACAGTTATCTCGTCAAAATAGTTCTCAATTGATTTAACTTGCGTGTAGTTACTTTCCGATGTCGTCTTCAGAATGCATCCACGTACTTTTCGGAGAATATTCGGCTTTTTTTACGGAGCGGTATGGATAAGCACTCTTTGGAATATTTTCTAAGACCTCAGCTCGGAAGGAGCTTGAAACACTCACTGCAATATAACATGAGACACTCACTGCAATATAACATGAAATACTCACTGCAATATAACATCAAGAAACTGACGTGCTGAGCGTATGTTTCAAGATGAGAGTGACTGTCATTCACCTACCATTCTCATAAAAGTCCATCTTAGGACTCCACAGTGTTACCCTTTCAGCTGATGGAATCGTTAAATTCATAGAAGTACACTCAGCTACCGATAATCAATCACTCATTGATTTGAACTGTAGGGACATGAAAAGGGTAAGCTGAATTTAAAGCGGTTAAGGGCACTTTCAAGATAAAGGAATATATTCTCTTCTAACAAATTATCCGTTACTTGAACATGTCTACTGAAGAATACGCTTTGTTCTGTTGACTTGTTGACAATAGGGACCTGTCCAACAACAAGTTACAGGATCTTCCACTAAGTGTGTTTGCTGGCATCAATGCTTGCGAAGATACAAAGAAATAAAGCACTCACAGCGGCGCTGTGAGTTCTTTATTTCTTTTCTTTATTTCTTTTCTTTCGGCACTCGGCCGTCATAGCGCGCGAATCTCGCACATAACCTCAAGCCAAAGTTCTCCCGTGCGGCCCTCCCACTCAGTCAGCAAACACATATTTTCCATGTTGGAACTCGTTGAGAACCCTAATTTTGAGGCAGTCGCAGTGAAAAAAAAAAAAACTTGCTCTTACCCACATTGTACACCCAATAGACTCAAAGGAAAAGTTCAAGTGTTCAAAGATTTGATGCCAGCAGTGCTGTGCCTCTTCATGATCATATTTTGCAAAGAGTCTTAAGTTTCTGCAACGGAATTGCAATTTCTTCAACGTGGCGTAGCACTCTTTCACCTCTCCTCTCCCCCCTTCTCCCATACTTTAGAACTGCAGCCTTCATGTTACTGGCGTTGTTTCTGTTGTTTCTGTTTTTTCGTCGCCTTTGCTTATGAATAACCTCATGTAACTTTTAATGGCGACTTTAGGGCGATTGCGAACATGTTTGCTGACTTGTGAATCATTGAAGTTGTACCGTAAGATCAAATCTGATTCGAGTACGCTCCCCAAGCTTTGACAGTGACAGGAAGATAAACGCATTGTGGGAACACCCAGCGTTATCAGATCTCAAGAAAGTCTCAGTGCCTCAGTAAGCTTAGGATAATTGGACTTTAAAGCAACAAGCGTACAGAATGGGTACCACGGTGCTGCATCACCGCTGGTGAACGCTTAAACACCTCCACTACAACGTGCCTGGTGAATCCTATAAGACAATCACAGTACTGATGAACGTTTGTATTTTAACCATAAAAACGATACTGAAGAACGGGTTCTGTTTCAATACAATGTTACAGCAACATTTTAGGAAATCCTCTAAAAGAAAAAAAAAACGTTCAGAAGCGTATCCGCTGTAAGACCGCTCGAAGGCAACAGCTTATGAACCGCTTAGGTAAGGTTGGATGCAAGGGCTTCAACAGTGATGATGAAGGCCTTAAGATAAGCGCTATAAAAGCGCTGATGAACGCTACAAGACAATCACTGGCAAACAGTTGATAAATAGTCTAAGGAAGAAGACAACCGGCCTATAACGCCGATAATGAAAGCTCAGCGTCATTTGCCACAAAAACGCTCAAAATCGCTTGAAAGCAACCCCTAAAACACTGCCCAGGACCGCATAAAGACAACCGCCATTAAAAAAAATAAAACCAGTAGCTCTAAATGGAAGCAGTCATCGGAGACCTTCGGAAGGAATGTTATCTCAGAAGAGCTCAAAGAAAAGATCAAAGAAAGTGCATCTCTCAAGCACGAGATCAATTCCATGTACGACGAGATTCGCCGAAGCTGCAGCTTGTTCCGTTATACCTCCATTTTACGCAGAATGATCAACCTTAGAAACAAACACTATCAGGAGGTCATGAGCACTCACACAAAGAAGATTGCAAGGCTACTCTACAAAGAAACGGATGTTGATGAGCATATACAGAACATATCGTCCTACGATCTCTCTTTCTTCCAGAAACCGGTCTTGTGTCAAGGCTTGAAATTTGCCTCTCCCCAATGGGTCTCATCGATTGAAGTGAAAGCGAGCTTTGAGATGGCTTACTGGAGCCTTGAAGCTCATCTCGGAAACGATGATTTGAAAGAGTTGGCGTCTGCGACCTTACGATCCGTAGCACTGAACTACATCCAGCGCAAAGTACAGAAACCTTCCAAGACACTTCTGCTTGCCATCGATGAATTAAAACAACGCGACGACATCGTCATCACGAAACCAGATAAAGGTTCAGGAGTGGTCGTAATAGACAAGTATGAATATCTAGGACTGTTATCTTAAGCATCCATCAATGATTCAAGTAAATTTCGGGGGGTTCCTCTCGAAAGGCCCTCGGGTAGAGGCAGACCAACAACATATTATCACCCTCTTCTACAGAAAGAGAAAGAATTAGAGTCTATCGTTCGTAGAATTCTACCCAAGCCTATTACAGATACGGTCCGCCCTACAGGCTCCAGATTAGTGCATTTGTATATATGGTTTACCAAAGACACACAAGGATCGGTTGGCAATGCGCCCCATATTATCAGCACCGCAAACATACACTTACGCTTTGGCAAAATGGCTCGACACTAAACTCAGTATTTCATATTGTAATTCAGGAATAAACTTCCCTGTCGGTTCACTGTCCTGATCAGAATTAAGGCAAAAGCTCTACACGAGGAGCTCGGCCGTTAGTGTCAGAGACTTCGCATTGTGCCATTAGTTTCAGCGGTATTGTAGAGGTTGTATCCAATTGTTCATCAGTGGTCTTGTAGTGGACATGTTTCAGCTTTTATTACTGTAACATCCATTTTGAAATCACTTCTGGTCCCTGTAATCTAATTGGCTCTAATTGGTGCGATTTATTCACAAATCGCATCATTTTTTGCTCAAAATCGCATCACTTTACGCTTTACTGAGATTTTGTGACACATTTCTGTTTTGCATACAAAATAAGATGTAAAAGCATTTCCAGTTCCGCTTTTTATTTGAAAACCGGCTCAGGACTTGGTCAATTCAAATATTTTATTGATGCAGTACTGAGCCGGTTTTCAACGCAAATTGCACTCCCCTCAGTTCAATTACCATTTTTTATTAGCGGTGTTGTTGCTCAGTGCAGACAAACGTTCATCAGCGCTGTTACAACGGTTGCGTTCAAGGTTTATCAGCTGTATTCAAAAAGATGTCTTAAAGCGTTCCTCAGACACATGCCATCTCACAGATTTCTCTCAAACTTTCACAGTTCAGGAGGGTCACTTAGTTATTAAAAAATCCCGAGTGGTTCAGGCTCCTGGCTTATCCCTGGCGTATCAGAGTTCCCCCCCCCCCCCCCATCAAATCTCTGAGGTAAAATGCTAAATTTAGCTTTTGTAGTCGTCCTGAGTGCACCCGTCTATCGCATCTAATTCTGGTGGAAACAAAATTTGCGGAATTTTTACACATAGCAGTCATATGATAAAATTCATTTTCACTGAGTTTGGGCGGGACAGACGGAAAGTATTTGGCACTCGGTCATGGCGCGAGGATGTCGCGCGTGACCTCAAGCCAAAATTTTCCAATGCGGCCTTACTACTCGGTTAATAAGTACAAATTTTTATCTGTTGAAACTAATTGAGAACCGTATTTTGGAACTCCCAGCTAAAAGAAACGCTTTCCCTTGCTCGGTAAGCGTACACTGTGAGCTAATGTGCACGACATTGTACGCTTTCCAAACTCTCAGCCGACCAGAATTAAAAGTCATTGACCATAAATATCGAGAAACCGCCGACAGTTACAAAATTCGTAGAACCTTTTTCGAAAATTATCAAAAGGTTCTATCGCGCTTTGTTTTCTTCGATAAATCGACAAGTTCAAAATACGCCTACATGGCTGTTGCCCTCGCCTCCCCCCTTAAATAATGAAAAATTATGCAACTTCAGCAACCTTGTACGCCCCCAACGCGATGAAATACCGTTTTCAAACTTTGTGTGATAGCAGATGGTCCTTTTTCTCGCAGAGGTAATATAAAGATCAACTTCCGTCGATGGCCTATAAAGGGGTCTGTCATATATATTTACAGATCAAATTCTACCTCACCTTAAAGCTTTATTCTTGTAGTCGAGTTCCTCTGATTCTCTATTTTAGCCCCAAAGCGTCCAGGTTGAAAAGAATTCGGGCTATTATGACAAAAAATCAGATCTTAAGAAAGATTCGGTAGGGAAATAGGATAACTGGATTTTAAAGCAACAAGCGTACAGGATGGATGTCACGGCAAGCCAAGTTTTTGTACATTTATCAGAGGTGAACGAAGCTTTTCGTCTAGGAAAAGATAGACATGTGCGACTTCAGCGATCTCCGAGCCAGCAAAGATTATTGCTACACTTATAAGTCACATGAAGTGATTCACAAAAGGGGGAAACGACTTAAACAATGCCACAAACACTTAACTGAAAAGTGCGGGGGGAGGGGTGGGTGGGGAGGGGCGAAAGGGTGCTAGAAACACAAGACTCTT
Source organism: Stylophora pistillata (assembly GCF_964205215.1). Taxonomy (NCBI): domain Eukaryota; kingdom Metazoa; phylum Cnidaria; class Anthozoa; order Scleractinia; family Pocilloporidae; genus Stylophora; species Stylophora pistillata. The sequence continues at coordinate 43,004,257 of NC_142519.1, forward strand.
TCTAAAATATGAAGACACTGTATAGCTGGCATCCCAGCCTTGAAAACTTTTCCATTGAGCGTGAGAGTTTAACAAAAGCGTACAATGTGGGCTAGGGCACGTTTCTTTTACTAGGATAACTTCAGAAATATGGTTCTGCACAATATACAATGTTGCCCATTGGAGATATTTACAATTGCAAAAACCCTATTTTCTATTCTTTTTTTTCGAATAGTTGGTTACCCAGTACATTTAACTGCTCCAAATTGGTAGAAATGATATACTGATATATCAAATTATTCCAACTTTAAGAGATCGTTTTCTAAAGGTTAAAAAAGCCATTAGACAAAATGCGATTAAAATCCATCGCATTTTGTTGGTGTGAGAGAGATTCGTTGAAAGTGCATTTTTAGAGCTAAATTTAGGGATTTGATGTGGGAACTCTAATAATTCAGGGTAAGCCGAGAGTTCGAACTAAATCTGTGAAAAATTGAAAGAAATCTGTGACATGGCATGTGTCACGCTCGCCCGGTCATCTCGTGGACAGACTCTTAAACCGTTTGTTGTGAGATGAATTGAAAGTTGTTGTTTTGAGACTTTTCTAGTTAAGCGGTATACAAACTTTCATCAGCACTGTTACAACGGTTGCGTTCAAGGTTTATCAGCTCAAGAAGATGTCTTAAAGCATTCATCAGACGTGTACCACCCCACCGATTTCTCCGTCAAACTTTCACAGGTTAGGAGGGTCACTAAGTCATTCAAGAATCCAGAGTAGTTCAGGCTCATGCCTTATCCCTGGGGTATTAGAGTCCCCCCCCCCCCCATCAAATCCTTGAGGTACAATGCTAAATCTAGCTTTTGTTGTTGTCCTGAGTGCACCCGTCTATCGTGTCCAATTTTGGTTAAGAGAAGATTTTTGGAATTTGAACACATAGCGGTCATATGACAAAATGCTTACTGACCGAGTTTGGGCGGGACAGACGGGAAAATAACTGGCACTTGATCAGGATTATGGCGCGAGGATGTCGTACGTGACCTCAAGCCAAAATTTTCCCGTCAGGCCCTAATATAACACTCAGTTAAGAAGTACAAATAGTTTCCATTAAAAGTCGTTGAGAACCATATTTTGGAAGCTGTCCCATTAAGAAAAAAACAAACAAAACAAAAACAAAACAGTTGCCCTTGTTCGGCAAGCGAACGATGTGAGCTAATGTGCGCCACAATGTACGCTTTCCAAGCTCTCAACCCAGCACTCTTAAGAGCCACTGACCATAAATATCTAGAATACGCCGACAGCTAGCTGTTAGTTCATTTTATTATTCCTAAAGGACCTTTTTGATGAACCTTTTTCAAAAATTATCAAAAGGTTCTCTCGCGCTTCGCTTTCTCCTATAAATCGACAAGTTTAAAACACGCCTACATGGGTGTTGCTCCCCACCATCTCCGTAAAATAATGAAAAATTATGCAACTTCGTACGTCCCAACACGATGAAATACCGCTTTTAAATTTTGTGCGATAGCAAATGGTCCTTTTTTTCTTAACGAAAATAAAAATTTCTTCAAATTTGTAATGCTTAAGTTTGAATAGTGACCCGTTGAAAATATGGTACTTTCGTCTTTTTCGCAGAGGTATTATATAGGTCAACTTCGATGGCCTATAAAGGCTTAACAAAAGCGTACAATTTGGGCAAGGGCAAGTTTCTTTTGCTAGGACAACTTCAGAAATATGGTTCTGCACAACATACAATGTTCCCCACTAGAGATATTTGCAATTACTAAAACCTATTTTCTATTTCTTTATTGGAATAGTTGGTTACCCAGTACTGTGATTTAACTGCTCCAAATTGGCAGTAATGATATTCTGATATATCAAATTATTCCAACTTTAAGGGATCGTTTTCTTAAGGTTCAAAAAACTATTAGACAAAGTAAGGTTAAAATCCATCGCATTTTGTTAGTGTGAGAAATATTTGTTGAAAAGTGCATTTTTCGAGCTTGATTTATGGATTTGATGTGGGAACTCCAATAAGTCAGAGATAAGCCGAGAGTTTGAACTAAATCTGGCTTCTTGAATCAATTAGTGACCCTCACAAATTGTGAAAGATTGAAAGAAATCTCTGAGATGGCATGTGTCACGCCTGCCCGGTCCTCTCATGGACAGACTCTTGAACCGTTTATCAGCGGTATCGTAGCAATTGCAATACAACCATCCAAAAGCTCCCTATAATGAGTGAAAAGAACTTCCAGGGATTAGCATTTAAAGACATCCTCTACAAAACAGCTCACAGGCGCATTCCTGTAACACCACTAGCAGGTGACAGCTAATAAACCACTCAGGAACAGTTGAAGCGCTGCATCACCGCTGGTGAGCCCTTGGAGACTTCCACCACACTTGAACACGCCTCGTGAATCCTGTAAGACAACCACAATGCTGATGAACGCTTGCATCACAACTATAAAAACGATACTAAAAAACGGTTGAGTACATCCGTTTCAACACCGCTGATTTATGCTTGAATATAATTGTCACAACATCTCTCATTACCGTTTTAAGAAATCCGTTAAAAAAAAAAAAGCCTTCAGAAGTGCAGCCGCTGTAAGACCGCTCGAAACTAATAAACCGCTCAGGTACGGTTGAATGCAAACGCTTCAACAGCGATGATAAATGCCTGGAGACAAACGCTATAGAAGCGCTGATGAACGCTTCAAGACAACCAGTGGAAACCGTTTATGAATAGTTAAGGAGGAAGACAACCGCTATAGCGGCGCTGATGAAATTTCAAAGTAAGTTACCTCAAAACGCCCCAAATCGCTTGAGAACAACCACTAAAAGACTGCCAAGACCGCATTAGGACAACCGCTACTGAAAAACCTGTAGGGCAACCGCTATTCTTACCGCATATGCTAATATTTACGTTACTGTTCATCTGTTCGACCTTTACTAACTCCGAATGACTCCCTTAGCTCCTTAAGCGATTGCGTTTCGACTTACTCCTGGTCACTTCGCGTTTCATTAAACGGTTGGAATATATGACCAGCGAGGCAGGAACGATTTTAAAAAAAGACGATCTAAAAATTTGTCCTCTATTTCTTTCAAGTTGTGATTCCGTCGAGTTTTCGTCAACCAATGCATGTGATTAAAGTATTCGCCCTCTTAAAAAATTGTGCCACTGCTCAGAAAACCAGGCGACTTTAAATGTTAGCCAATTGACTAAGGGGTTTTGTTTTGTATCAGTATCACCAGGGTAGAGAAAAGACAAACTAATTTAATATTCATTAATGTGAATTTGAGGTAAAAGGAAACGTTCATAGTATCTTGAAAAAGTATGGTATGCTTTCATAATATAGGAAAACATTATTTTAGGCAGCAGAGTTCACGCTTCGCTCTGGTGCCATATTGATTGCATGGACCTGTTCAACAAACAAAATCTTCCCAGTTCAAAAGAAAACAAGACGGTTAAAAACTATTGATGGGGTAAATGTAAAGGGAAGATAGCATATAAATTTATGGCGATCGCAAGTGACGATTAATCCTTATTAACCATTTCAAATCGTAAACAGCTTCAGATGCCACTTCTGTCAATTTGATAATTCCAGCCAATTCATCGAAATCCATGCCTCTCGGTTTTCAAATTGTTACTGCTACTTGCATGTGTAGATTTTATCAACCTCAGAAAAGACAGAATAAACAATACAATTTGGCCTAAGGTTCATTGAAAATTAGTAAAGCAAAGTTAAATTTCTGTGGTGGAGATAAAGATACTTTCGATGACGTCAAAAATAACAGCCCATAATTTATGTCGTATCAAGATTTTGTAAATTATCTACTTTGCCATGCATTATGAAGATGTCATGGCAGAGTTTCTTTTTATCCGAATTATAATTCATATAAATTACGACAGACTAACTCGACATTATTCTTTAACATAACGCTTTTTAAAAGAACCTGGGTAACTTATCTGCCGTCGCCGCTTCGAATGCCTTAAATCTTACAAAAATATGTGAACCAATCAGTGCGCTGAGGCGAGCTATGGTTTCTTTCAATTACTCTGCTTGTAAGAGTTTTTCAGATTGCCGCGTTCAAACGACTGAAATTGATAGTACATGTCTGCGCTGGAGCTTTCTGTTGATGTTTTACAATAGAAAAACTGACCGAATCAGCAGTTGTAATTTGATAATTTTAAAACGAAAGAAGAAACCATATCTTATCAGTGTCAGCCACTGTTCCATCTATTGCGTAACTCTAGTTCCTTCATCAGCAGATTTGAAGAAAGGGTTTGTTTTGAGCTTTTCCCTCTCTTTTATCTCGGTTTGGCTTTTTGAACAAACAAATATCAAAAAAATTTCTTCTTTGAGCGATGTTCATGTGTTAGGTGTCAAAATTTATCCTGCTTTGGCCCTTCAAAACTCCCATACCCCGCCTGTTCTGCGAAAGTACGGCCTGATTGTAAACAACACAAAACCCTCTTTATAATTAGCTGCTTTTTTTAGTTAAGCTGTGGTAACGTCGCACTGGATTATGTGGCATGTAAGTTTGGGAGGACACTCCGGACGCTCGGTAGCCAGTGCCGGGATCAACACAAATATAAGCAACAGAATTCATTCAAACCAGCGAATTTGACATTATTTGAACAAAAAATGTGAATGATCCTTTTGACCTTGTACGATTGTGTTTCGGAGTTCTGCTCCTCTTCTGGTGGATGGCATTCATACATGTGCAAGGCAACATTCACTTCTAGAATATCTGACAGAGCTACCCCTTGACTCAGAAGAGACTGGGACAACTTTTGATGATGATAATCATTAGAAATTCATATTTCGGAAATTACATGAAATTTTTAAATGCGCGTAACAATTTAAGAATTGGAATATTACTATCAACTTAAGCTGTGAAGAGAAGGGAATATAAATATTAAGTCACCCCAAAGACTTATATATAATTAAAAGAAAAATTTGTACAATAATAAACACTATGATAAAAATGCCCGTCTAAAAACGGTGAGATTTCGATTGTATTTGAACTCTCTATGTCAGTGGGATTTTGGGACAGAACAGTAAAGACTGTTCACCTAAGGTAGCTTTAGACTGGAGACAGGTATGATTAAGAAGGACTTCTGAGTTTCATATTTGGTAGAAGGGGGCCGAAAAATCATAATTTAAAGAATCGTTGAAGAAATCTGAGCTGTTTTAACCTTGATTATGTTTCTTATAATTAAATAATAAGTGACGTTATGTGGTAGAGTTTTTGTTCTCTGAAGATCAGTCTAGACCAAGCATTCTTTATGGGCTGCAATTCAGTTAGAAGAAACTAGTGATAAATACAGAAGACTGCTTCGGTAGCCTTTTCAGCCTATTTTTTAATGTGGTGATTATCGTATACGTCACTGACAAGCTACTTACATCTGCGATGTGTGTTGGCATGGACAGTCTGGAATCAAGTTTAATTCTGAACGCTGGCACAGGTTTGATGTTCGAGTCACCAACATGCGTACTGACAGTTATCCACTTTTCTCAGTTGTTGTGGTGTCCCATAAACGAAGGTTTCGGTCTTGCCTTTGTTCAGTTTGGGCTTATCGTTCAACATCCGTGCACGGATGGAAGAGTGAAAAACCAGTAAATATATACCAGACGTTAGACAGAGCAAACATCCACTAGCAGTCATCTTTGTATGAGTGACCCTTACTGCATGATAAGATCTCATAAAGTCTCTTGCTTCACAAAGCGCAAATAAGGGTTAACAGTTGCTTAACGTTTTTTCTGTCACATTGTACAAGTTAAAATAGTTTTTTTAACTCTAGTGGAATTCATGTTATTTTGCACACTAGTGTAAGAGTTCATAACAATAACTGAGAGTGGTGTGACCAGAGAGATTGACGGACTGACCATAATTTATTTTTAAGGTTATAAATACCCGGGTTCTACCGAGGTTATGAAATGAAGCTCATCAAACATAATTCGATCTTTTTTAAGAGATTACCAGATGGTGAGGGACTATTAAGACTATTAAGAATTTGTCTCAGGAGCAGCAAACATTAAAAAACATCTCAGTCTTATGACGAAAAAATCAACTTACATATTAATTGTTTACTGCGTGACAACCATTGCTGCTTATGGGACAGTTCAAATTAGTTAACCAAGATTAAGCTATTTTCAAACAGAGTGCTTTGTTGTGCAGCCTTAGATTTTAACATAAAATACCTCGGGGGGGGGGGGGGGGGCGGGGGTGGAAGGGAGGGTAAAAGAAAAAAGGAAAGCACATGAGGTATACTTTACTTTTTTCAAATTGAATTTGAAATTTCATTGAGGCTATAGCCAATTAAGCGAGAATCATTTGTCATGGTTTTGAAATTTTTATTTCTAATAAGATAAGCAGATGTTATATAGTTCTGTTATATAATTCTGAAAAAAAAAAAGTAATACCATTTGGATCATTGAAAATTAGTAAACTGTCTCAGTGCGTTTAAATTTTTGGATATTTTTGAAATCGAGGATTTTGTTCTTCAGCTTATGATGTTTGAATGAAGGACCACATGGAGGTTAAAGGGGAGCACGTTGAGTTGATTTTATAATGTGTTTAATAGATACTTCCCTCGATTTAAAATTTCATTTCATTCCAGCCAATTAAACGAACATCGTCCGTCTCATGATTTGAATTTACTTTAAATTAGATTAGTAGATGTTACCAAATTCAGAAAGTAGTAACTGAACAAAACTATTCGACCTCAGGCAAGAGAATACAAACTGAGAGAACTTATCCCCCGTGCAGACACCTATTCCAATGATAATTTTTTGTTACTCTAATTTTTAGTGCGCGATCCAGCGGTACGACCCTTTTTTTTAGAAAAACAGCTTATTGGTTAGTGCTTCTGTGATGAAATTTGACGTGTGATGTTCGGTGGCCTGCGGTTTGTCTTTATTATAATGAGGTGGTGACATGTTTTGGTCAAGAAGATAAAAACATAAGCTTTGAGAGAGTAACAACTGAGAGTAACCTCTGAACTCCACTCCAGAAGCCTGAGTCTCATCACAAGGTTTGGACGGACGAACTGAATATCTTGCAATGTTTGATTCATGTAAATTGCCTCGCAGGTCATTGATTAAGTGGCAATTGTGCTGTCGAGTGCAACATGACACATCTTACAGAATACAACAAGCGAACTCGCTTGATCTTGATGATTAATTAATTCTGAAAATCAATTTTGGCCTCTATTCTTGATTAGCTATTTGAATTTTTCGCTTTATAATCAGTTGGGTAGAGAATTAATAGCGGATGACTGTTTACAAGAGCCCCTATGGTTTGAGAGAAAATGAAAACATCAATACCGTGACAAACTGATGGTGACCTGTTCTGAGCTACAGTTACGTGCGATTTCTTATCGATTCACGTATTTGTGTGCCAAAATATCTATATAGCTTGGTGATTGATTAGTAAATAGAAAGTAGAAATATTTTGAGAATTGGAGGAATTCATTAAATAAATCTTAAACATCCAATTATACAGCTTTTTCCGGCACCTTATAACTCACAGCTAAATGAACAGAAAGATGACCGGTTCGATCTCATTGCCGAAACATTGATTTTCTGATTTTAAATTTTTACGATTTTAGGGACCGTTCAATTTTTAAAAGGTAGGGGGGACTGGTGGGATTTTGGGGGTCACCAAAAAAAAACGGCTTTAAAAGGGGGGCCATCTAAAAAGAATAAGGCAAAAGGGGGGTCACGTAGAATATTTTAGTAATGTCTTGAGTTGGGATATGAGGGGTCACCGAGAGAATTTACGTGTATGGGGGGGTCATGGGAAAAAATTAACAACAACAACAACAATTAATCACTTATAGAGCGCTATTTACAATGACAGATCAACAGCGCTTTACAATCAATCCTAACCCGCCCATCCCACCCCAGGTGACGACATCCATCACATAGTAATCTCGTGCGTGGGAAATTAACGTCTCCTACCCCTAACCCTGTACGGGACGGGACCTCCAATTATTCGTCCCTATCCGAGAAGACTAGAATATCTAACCATTTCTTGATGTTATAGAATGGTAGCATATTATTCTTAATTATTTTAAGACCTTGAGTGTTGGTCCTACCGGAGCTCGAACCCTCGACCTCCCGCACAACAGTCCAGCGCTCTATCCACTGAGCTAACCGGGAGGTTAGCTCAATGGATAGAGCGCGATTAAAGGACTGAGGGGGTCATGGAACTTTTTAATGAAAGTTCAAAAAATCCCACCAGCCACCCCTACCTCATAAAATGGAATGGTCCCTTAACTAGTTCAAGCTACAGTAAGGTACGATTTTTTGTTGATTCATACATCTGTGTGCCCATAAATCATTGAAGATATGTAATCAAATGGTGAGCCAATTCATACTTTTTTTTTTGAGAATGAGAGGTTACAGTTTTTAAATCTAGTTTAAAACTTGGACGCCGGAAAGTGCAGTGAAATATGATATCAAGACCGTTGACCGCATTACATGGAAGCTAGCAATAAGACTAACTTCCCACCCATCTTGGCGGAAAGTTTAAATAGACTTAAAAGAAAATATGATGGGTCAGGGGGATAAGCTCTCTCAGCTTATGACTTCTTGGCCTCCAGACAATTTTACATTAGTGAACAGCTCCCGTGCGTCTAAGGCCAGGTTAAACTTTGGAGAGGCAATGGAGATACATTCCATAATGAAAAAATAGCACTTAAAATCATATCAAGATGTAGGAAAACACTTTTATTTATTGTGCAGAATATTATCTTACGGATCATAAACGTTAAATTTTGTTGTGGTAATTGTTGATTGTAGGGACTTGTCCGCCAACCAATTAAAGAATCTATCTTCAGGAGTTTTTGCCGGCCATAGTTTCTCCCACCTTTCTTTTCTCACGCTGTAAGTCAGACTCCTAAACTTTGATTTTATATTTTTTTAAAGAAAACAAAAGTAGATCAAGGTCTACAAATTTCACAGGTAAGTGTCCTGATTGCATTAGAGGAGCTTAGGGTGGATGAATGCCGCTCTGACTCCTCCCCAACCCCTCAGATGTTGCTTACAGTAATGAGAGCGAAGGAGCCGAACATGTATGAGCGGTGAAAACCATCAAACGACGTAAAATTAGAATCCATCGCTTCTCTCTGTCATTAAAAATAACATTGTTTCTTTATAATCGTGCATACCGTAAAAATGAGGATATTATAAAACTTTACCTGTTCCTGGGTGTGATCGTTCGGGTGAAGAGAAGTATCAAAAGAAATAATGTCATCTTCTGAGACAAAGGTTTTGTGAACGTGGACATAAGTCAACCAGAATCAATTACATATAATCACGCGTTTTTTCAATGAATAGAGTTCGGCTCTTTAAAATTGATAATATGAGCTGACTGGCGAACGAGCACCGGTTAAACATCAGTCATTTACCTCTGGATATCATTAATGAGCAGCAACTGGCTTAATTAGTCTTCGTATTTCCTGGAAGAATGCAAGTCTAATATCAATCCAACTAGACGCTATTGAAGCGTTAACATCCTTGTATCAGCATTTTCATCTAATGCTCTGTGTTAAACATTCAAACAGACACAACGCCTTTGTATTGAAACTTTGTTTTGCATTAAAATAAACGAATCAACTGAAAGTTGTTAGGTGCTCGCCTTTATTCCTGTCAGGTTTTATAACAGTGTAGGTAACCAGTGTCACGTATTTTTTGTCACGCCTTCTTTTTTGGCATCAAATCAATTGGACTAAAACCTTGATAGCTGAACTTCTCTTTGTGGTTTATTCTCTTTGACGTAACATCGCGTAGTGATACCTCATGGTGAAATAGTTCAAAATTTGTCCAAACGGACTTTGTACGAATGTATGACAACTAAGAAACCTCAGATTCGAAATCAGGCGTTCCGCCGTCACAACTTTCGCATTCCAGGATGTTTCACTACATTATGCCTCCGTTGTATTTAAGAAGTGGAGGGGAGATCGCATACAATTAGAAACTATTTCTCTCGATGGCAAGAGAAGCGTTGTTTCAAAGTCATTTCACCTTTGAAGAGGGAAATCTCCGATTATGAAGTCGTCCTGTACAAAAATTCCATTGGAGAGGTTTGGTTCAAAGGATCCTCACTTTCTCTTACATCTAGGATAAAGGCGCCAACCATAGTCTTGTTTCACACCCGCACCCGCACCATACTACTCGTACATCCAAAAACCCAGCATTAAGACGGTGGGAATTAAAAGTAGTGAAAGAGGATTTTAAAATTTTGCTTAGCTTCATTGTAGGTAAGGAGATAAAGTTGTGAAAGAACTTCTTTTTTGATGACATCATATATTATGCGTCCTGTGGATAAGCCATTTGACAGGTTGACTCACATTGTGCCAACCAGTGGTGAAGAAGTTCGGAGAACTGCGCGTTTGCAATGCCCAATGGACTAGTTGGAGGCATCTATGTTCCCCAAAGTTGACTCACGCCTTTGCATCAGCATTTTACCACTTTGAACATTGTCACAAAATATGAATGACATGCCAACGAACTTCATTACCCTGTATGGTCGTTATCGCTACCTTCAGCTAGCGCCTTTAACTTCTTAAGTGAGAAATTTGATAAGTTTCTCCACAAAGAATCTCAGTAGGAAGTGAAAGTGAATATGAGATTGTTATTCGTCGCACAGTTGATGCGGGCCATTGCAGGACAAGGATAGGAAATTCAACAATAAGAAGCAAGAACTGAAATAGATACAATTCCCGTTCCATGGCCACTTAATGAAGTAAAAATACGTCGTTTGAACTTAAGCTATTTCAAGGTTGTTCACGGTTGTGCTCGAGCACGACTTAAGAGCAACAGTCGACCTCTGTAATCTTTCCCTCATGACAGCTTTTACGAGTTCGGCTCCCAATTATCCAGTTTTTTTGACACAAGATTACTCAGGCACCCAGTGCTTCTTAAAAAGCAGAACTTTTCAAGAAAAAGACTTATTTATATAAAATCATCTACATACCAACGATAAACAACAAAGTAATGCTCTATAATAAGCTTAGTTTATTGTGACAATAAAACTGCTCAAAAGTTCGGCGAGTTTAAGTCTGAGCTTATTAAAATGGAATTTATCATCAAGGGAGAATAGAGCCCATCCTTATCAAATTTGTAGCAGAACGATTCTATAGAAAAATTAATTACATGACGAAGGTTTTCCGCATGAAATTGCTCGCAAAAACTGATATCGCATGAGTCACGAGGCGATTCGTGCGATTCGTGCAAAAACAAAATGAAAATTTGAAAGGATAGCGTCTGTGGAACAATGCAAACAGTCTACTATGCTGAGTTACTGGTGAATTCGCCCCAATACATGTTCTGCCTATCAACCTAACCTGTAACGAGGTCGCCCCCACCTTTACCAGTTCGCTCCCAAACAATAAAAAAAACTCGTTTGTAAAGCTGTTGAAGTTTTTGGGCTAGCGCGAAGTTCCAAAGTAGGGCGAGATAACTTGTTCTTCAGTTAAAAATTGCTGCTCATCAAAGCGCAAGATTGCCTCAAACTCTTTAGATTAAGACTTGGGTAAAGTGGCGGCTTTGCATTACTCATGCATTAGTCGTGCGCATTAATACGACTACTAATCAGTGCATCTGAAAATTTTATGTTCGCCGCAAAAATATCGTAGATTCGATACGAAAAGAATTCATTCTGTGGTAGGGAAATGAGTCGAAAGATTTTGGGGAAAACTTTTTTTTCATTTGTGGGGAAAATCGATTTACGTTAGGGGGCGAGCTCGCAAAGGTGGTAGAGGGTGAATTTGAAATGTGGCGAATATACCATGACCGCTTTCCTGAAATATACTTAGTTTAATGCACATGCAGAATGTCTCAAGGTCTTGAAACCAGCGAAAAAGTTCAATTTATTTCAGTCAGATGGCTATTTGCGTTGTCCTTGTGGGCAACATTTGGAATGTCGCTTGGGAGGCAACAACTATTCCTTAATCATCTGAAATTTCGTCACTACACTAAACTACAGGCCGAAAAGTTAAAGTTAATATTTGGTTCAGCTTTAGCGTGCACTATCGAGTTATGGAGCACGCGCGAAGTTTGGAGAGCACGAAAGAAGCGTAAGAGTTGCCCGGGGCAATAGCCGAGGATAACTCCAGCTTCTTGAGTGCTCTCCAAACCTCCTACAGGCTCCATAACTCGATAGTGCACAGCTAAAAGCATGAACCAATTGTTTTATAACATAGCCGGTGGAATTGTGGATCAAATCCGACGCGAAAAACGGCCAACAATATCAGTAGGGATTGTTCGCGATAAGCGAAATATTTGTTTGTGTCCAGTTGTCCCACCGTCATGTTTTCTATCGGAGTTTGTATTTGTTTCTCGTTACACCAAGCTCAAATAAAAACAAGTTTCCGTTACCGTTTAGTTTTATTCGATTTACAAACATGAAAAAACATGAAAAAAATTATTCAACTCGCTGCTGAATGATTCGATGAAACAAAATTAGGATTTTGGACTGGTACTGAATAAAATTCTTTCTTAGCCTAAACTTATAAAATCGTGTGTACCTGGCGCATGTCAAACCCATTTGTAGCTTAAAGGTCAAACAAGCATTGTTACTCACTAAACCGTCGAAAGGAATTGCCATAACATCAAATGGACAAAATTTTTAAAATTGGCTTGCCATTAAGTCTTGTGATCGCCTTCGTATGACATTGCTTTTTTTTTTCGTTGATGTTGTTAAGTCCCTTACCGTTAAGTTTTATTCGATTTACAAACACGGAAAAACAAGAAAAAATTAGGTCCGCGTTTTACAAGTCTGCGTTTTACTAGTCCTCGTTTTACTAGTCCGTGTTTTACTAGTCCGCGTTTTACTAGTCAGCGGTTTACTAGTCCGCGTTTTACTAGTCCGCGTTTTACCAGTCCGCGTTTTACCAGTCCGCGTTTTACTAGTCCGCGTTTTACCAGTCCGCGTTTTACTAGTCCGCGTTTTACTACTCCGCGTTTTACTACTCCGCGTTTTACTAGTCCAGTCCAGTCCAGTCCAGTCCAGTTGCATTTCATCCTCGGACAAGTGAAGCGAATTGTGACGTCGCTGATGCCGTCTCCTTTTCCGTCGTTTTTCTCGTTTTCTGCCTCATTTAAGAACTCCAGCCTAATGGAAAAGGTCGGAAAATTGTCTTCGTTTTGGGACTGGTGGGCCGAGTCTCTGTTTGTAACCATTATTGTCGCGAGATAAACTATTTTTCCCCGCGCTAACAATGGCCGCTCACGCGAAAAGAAAAATTTCCGGCGAAGCGATTTGCTCACGCTATCAGCGTGCACTATCGAGATTTTGAGTACGCTTAGGCATATTGAGTTTGATTGCGCGTCTCTGCTAGATATGTTAAAAAACACTTTGGAACGCACAGAAGTATGTCAGGGGGCTATCACTAAATAACAGAGCTTTTTAAATACAGCGAGCATGCTTCGTAAATTTCTTGACAGTGCACAAGAAGTCGAATCAAAGATAGCCTTGTATGCTTTTTGGAGCATTTCAGAATATCAACAAAGTTTAGGGGTAGAATCTTGCTTGAAACCTGGCTCATTACAACCGTAGAGGAAACAGGTAAAGGAAAGCGTTTGGGAAGCGAAGTTTATCGCTACCTGTGGGGGAAGAGTATCTTATTAATCTCACTATCTAAAGTAGAATATGCTAACTGAAATACATAGATCAAGTCCAGTATTACTAATCATAAGCAGTCATTAAACTTATATGAGAACGATCCTTCGCAGTAAAGCACTATTTGAGCAATAGTGAAAATCAGACCTGAAAAAAATTTCAGGCCTGTACGGGACTCGAACCACTGACCTCTGCGATACTAGTGCAGCGCTCTACCAATTGAGCTAACAAGCCAACTGGGAGCAGGCCATCAAATTAATTCGATATAAACCCGTAGATGATAAATCAAACAACAACAAACATATGAAACATATGTGTGAACTGCGGTTATGAGACGTATATGAGAACGATCCTTCGCAGTAAAGCACTATTTGAGCAATAGTGAAAATCAGACCTGAAAAAAATTTCAGGCCTGTACGGGACTCGAACCACTGACCTCTGCGATACTAGTGCAGCGCTCTACCAATTGAGCTAACAAGCCAACTGGGAGCAGGCCATCAAATTAATTCGATATAAACCCGTAGATGATAAATCAAACAACAACAAACATATGAAACATATGTGTGAACTGCGGTTATGAGACGTATATGAGAACGATCCTTCGCAGTAGGAAGGATCGTTCGATCGCAGTGCGAAGGATCGTTCTCATATACGTCTCATAACCGCAGTTCACACATATGTTTCATATGTTTGTTGTTGTTTGATTTATCATCTACGGGTTTATATCGAATTAATTTGATGGCCTGCTCTCAGTTGGCTTGTTAGCTCAATTGGTAGAGCGCTGCACTAGTATCGCAGAGGTCAGTGGTTCGAGTCCCGTACAGGCCTGAAATTTTTTTCAGGTCTGATTTTCACTATTGCTCAAATAGTGCTTTACTGCGAAGGATCGTTCTCATATACGTCTCATAACCGCAGTTCACACATATGTTTCATATGTTTGTTGTTGTTTGATTTATCATCTACGGGTTTATATCGAATTAATTTGATGGCCTGCTCCCAGTTGGCTTGTTAGCTCAATTGGTAGAGCGCTGCACTAGTATCGCAGAGGTCAGTGGTTCGAGTCCCGTACAGGCCTGAAATTTTTTTTTTTTTTTTTTTTTTCAGGTCTGATTTTCACTATTGCTCAAATAGTGCTTTACTGCGAAGGATCGTTCTCATATACGTCTCATAACCGCAGTTCACACATATGTTTCATATGTTTGTTGTTGTTTGATTTATCATCTACGGGTTTATATCGAATTAATTTGATGGCCTGCTCCCAGTTGGCTTGTTAGCTCAATTGGTAGAGCGCTGCACTAGTATCGCAGAGGTCAGTGGTTCGAGTCCCGTACAGGCCTGAAATTTTTTTTTTTCAGGTCTGATTTTCACTATTGCTCAAATAGTGCTTTACTGCGAAGGATCGTTCTCATATACGTCTCATAACCGCAGTTCACACATATGTTTCATATGTTTGTTGTTGTTTGAGTCATTAAACTATTTTTCTTCACTATGAACTCAATAAGTGGATCGTAACTTACATAATTATACTAAAAAAGTTGGCTTTATATGATGGTGTCCCCATACGGTGGTGTGTTTCGTTTAGCAAATCAGCGTTGCCTGTTATTGACAGATTTATTTCATTACAAGACTCGCGATTGACAATAATTCCGCCCATTGTTTTAAGTGTTAGCCTATTATGTTTTAAACTAGTTTTTCAGAAGAATCGAAAAGAGAGAGAAGTCGTTTGTATAGTCTGTTCAAAATCTCTGCTTACCCGAATCTGCTAACCTGTAAAGAGAGTCCCATTTTAACGGCCCACCCCAGGAGTAAGTTTCCAACCACGTTTTCCGAGTTTTGCTACGCGATTAAGACTTGATTTGCATTTTTCTGATTTCAAATTATAAATGTACTTCTTTCGATCGAAAAATTATTGAAGCTAGGATAAATATCATATGGTTTGTAGTGGTCGTCTGAGCTGACCAGTTCCGAATAAGGAAACAGTGCGTAACTGCATTTAGTACCGACACAACTTTAAGGGTTCAACTTTTTTACTTGCTTGGCAACTAAAAACTTCTCCAAACAGTTGGATTAATCGTATTTATTTCTCAGGAGTTTCGTGAACAACTTGCTTATGATAAGAGGACAAATCATGCTTTGTTGCTTCTCCCATGAAATAATTTGCCTTTAATGAAGTAGTTATGCTTTCTATGTTTTCAAGTTTTCTGAAGGAGAATCGTGGCGCACGAGGTTGGAAAATATCGAGGGTAATGTTGACACTAAGTCGAGCTCTTGAAAATTGGCTTACTACGGTAAGTTCACGTGGCGCACTGCGTCGATTTGCAGGTAAAAGCTCGCACAAGGACTGACTCTCACATAAAGTCTGTTTAAAAAAGATAAAGTCCGCTCGTGAAAGATCACTCCCTAATATTGAAAATTCGGTGCAAATTCAAAGCCTTTGCGGTTTAAATTCAAGTTGCTTTTATTCACATTTTAATCGCTGGACAAGATATGTACAGGAAAACAACTTCGCTGAATCACAAAACGGCCTGAGGTGCGTGTTTCAAAAAAATTACCTTTTTTTGGAAGAGCGAGCCGTCACAGTGATGATGATAATGACGATGATGATACATTTGTGACACAGATGTAATCTATTGTTGTTT
The DNA here is from genome assembly GCF_964205215.1 of Stylophora pistillata. Classification (NCBI taxonomy): domain Eukaryota; kingdom Metazoa; phylum Cnidaria; class Anthozoa; order Scleractinia; family Pocilloporidae; genus Stylophora; species Stylophora pistillata. Next base: position 43,020,499 of record NC_142519.1, read on the forward strand.
ACAAGATTAACTCCTCGTCATTCACAGAAGTGTTCAAAATGATCACACTTTTTGACATTGGTCATTATTCAAATTTCCTCCAAGAGAGCCAATTATTTGGAAAACCCAAAATTCCACTCCTCCTTCTTTTTGTAAGATCTCTACAGGGTAGTTACCCCACTTTACGCTAGGAGAAAGTTGAATTCAAATATTTCCCCTATTAAGGCGGGCATGAGAAAGGACTTGGTGAGGATGGTGAACCTGATTATTTGCAGATTACTCTGATTATTTGCAGAGTAGGCCGCGAAGCTGGCAAAAGAGGGGTCGAATTGCTATTAAAGGAACCTACTCATTTTTGTCATCAGCATTCTTCTCTCGGCTCCGTCACTTGTAACTTACTTGTGAAACCTTGCGGAACCCGAAAAGGTATGCGAGGAAAAAAGAATGATCATAAGCTTGACGATTAACAACTATTCACAAAAGTGGAGGTGAATAGTACTTGCTATTCACTTCCAAATCGCTAGCCAATTTGCGCGCACGAAAAGCATTATTCTCTGATGTGGTATATAAACCAACTTTAGTTAGTGGTGTAGAAAGTTACATCCTCAATATCTTACTGAATTTTTCATTCGACTCCGTTCATGACTGAATGAACAGTGTGGAAGGCACTGTCAGTCATCTATGGTCGTCAGGGTCCTGAGGCGATCCACTCAACCATCGTTTATACCTATACCATTACAAACTCTGGACACTCCCTAACGAGCTCGTTTATTCAGCTGACTCTCAAAAGTGGTTCGAGACTATTGTTTGGAGGAAGTTCTTTCATAATCTGATAATACCAAAATAATCTTCATATTTAGGATGCTGACACTTTTAATTACTTAGTTATCAAATAGAGAAGCGCCTGGTCTTTTAGCGTTACAGTGAGAATGCATAATATCCTAGAGTAGCCTCACACGAGAAATAAAATACTAATCAATGTTGGTTTTCAAAACTAAGGAAAGAAAATAATATTTGCTTATTGACTGAGTGGAAGGGCCTGACAGGAGAATATTCGGCTCGGGGTCATGACGTACGGACCGAGCGCGGAGAGGTCGGTGCGTCGTGAACGAGGGCCAAGTATTTTCCCGTCCAGCCCGACCTAATTCGGTCAATAAGCAATTTATCATATGACCACCGACTAAGTTTGGAAAATTTCGATAAGTTTATTTTAACTTAAATAGGATGCGATAGACTAAGGCGCGCGGGAAAACTCGCTCCAAAAAAAAAAATTAGGATTCTGTTATAAAATCCTTTCCTTTTTCAAAGTCAGAACAAGAAAGTCACAATTCATCGAAAACTTGACTTATTTTCTCATTTTTTTCACTGCTGTCACTCATTTTTTGCAACAACAGAGAACAGCGTTTTTTTTATTTTTGTTTGTTTGTTTGTTTGTTTTTGCAATAAAACCGTACAAGTGCACTAGGGTCTGACCGGCTCTGAGGCCCATCTCTCGAAAGACCCGGTAGGTAACGGGTTCTAAGCCATATTTTAAAATCAAAAGTTCAAGAATAGAGAAACAGGCTCTGACACCCTGACCAGTCCGTTTCGTTTTCTTAGCTGCTACTTTTATTGTATAACTCTCAAAACGACTGAAACCCCCACCTTGAATGAAACCAGTACACCTTTACGGGCCCGTTAAGTTACCGTGACCTTCGAGAAACGGGCCCCAGGTCAACCCATCGGGCCCTACACACGTCAACTTTCACTTTTTTCTCTGGGATTGCGTGAGCAAAGCCGAATGTGTCATATGAAAGTGAAAAGCAATAGCAGTATTGACTTTAGGGTAAAAATTGTTGCATAGAAGAGATGCGCGAGCAATGTAATATTTTTCACAGGAAGTAGAGAATGTGAAAAAACGCTTTAAAGACATTTGCCGTTGAGAATTAAATGACAACTGCATCAACGTCAGGACTATGAAGTGAAATTAAGTTTAAACGTGCTGAATGCCAATGTAAAGAGGAACACTAAAGTGTATTCCTTATTGATCGGATTATAGTATGTTAAGCTATTAAACAATTCTAATTGACAATGCTATGGCAAATATAGGCTAGACATTTTTAAAATTTGTTTTTACACTTTTTTAGAGTAAGTGTCATTTCCCTTCTCATACACTTTTTTTAATGTAATTTACTTTTATAAAGATAATTTCGATGCACGTTTTCTGAAATTCTTTCAATACGAACTAGTAGTTGCTTCCGCGATTTTTATATGTAGGTCGTTTTTGTTATCAAAGTTAGTTTGGGTCTGATACGAATCTGATCCTAGAGAACCGAATTATTATGATTATTATTGTTGTTGTCATCATCGTTACTAACCGAAGGGTGTATCCAATAGATTTTCTTAGATTTTTATCAGACATTTTAAGCCTTTTAATATGATTTTTGTAAATTTTTAGTGATTATGGCAAATAAAGGATTATTATTGTTATTAAACAAGGGATTTATTTTCTTTAATGATTATTTCATTTTAAATTATCTCAATTGCTCCTAGTTTTCGTGACCCTTCTCATGACCTAATACGAGCGTCGCATTGATCGCGTACAGCGTGCACAAAAGACGAAAACAACACAAGTGACATCAGTAAAGTGTTATTCATGACCAATTAATAATGCTAATGCAGTTAAAAAGTCGCTTTCGTAACGCTTTCACTCCCAACATCTCATTAGTTATTCTCCTGACTGTCTTCTCTATAATTCTCACGATGTCAGTTTGGAGGATTTGTTATTCCATCAGCCCTAATTAATGTTTTCTTTATTCTCAACACTTGTCTGCTTGTTACTGTATTGATATTCTAAGGAGAAATTTTGTCCTGATCACCAAAGGGAGTTAAAGGATTAAAAAGGGGAAGCCTAAAAAATTGAAGAAAGAAAATTAAATTTTGGATCGTTCAGCTCCGCCATTTTGTTGCTCCGTTTTCTGTCCGCAATATCCCCTGGTCTGCAAGGAATTACCATCGCATATTTTTCGAGCTTCACTTTGTTAATATGGCAAAGTGGCGTTGAAAGTGGAATGATGAATAAAAACAAAATTCCGTCCGGTATTACCCAACAGCTCGAGGCTAACGCTTTTTTTCATGATTTGATGGTTATAGGAATCTCTTCGGCAATCATTTGGAAGAAATAGCAGAGGGAGCTTTTAAAGACCTTGCATCTGTTTTTTTCCTTCTGTAAGTAGCACTGTTCCTTTGTTTTCCTTGAAAAGAACATAACATATAAGCTTACATACAATTATCATATATGAATAGAATGACTTGAAATTTAGATTACATTCTCCATAAATTATTTCAAACAGGCACAAGACTTAAACAAAACAATTGCCAACTCAGATCATTTATACAAATGAATAATTACAAAGTAACGTACTACAACAGGCTTGTCACCTTATCTTTCCCGTAAACATCTCTAAAATTCGGTTTACTGCCTTTTTTTGTAATTGCAACTTTCTTTCGTTGAACGGTGAGGAAACCAATCACAGTGGCGAAATTGAGAACTACTAACAATTTAGACCGACAAATTCAGATCACCTCTTACCAGAACACGAAAACAAAATAAAAGAGACGTTTATATAAAGGAAAAAGGAGACAGGAAAGAAGATGTTTCTAGAAATAAGTCAGCGGAGGAATCTAATTTAATTCAAGCGCACTTGAAGGATGGTGAGCATAATGCAAAAAATTGCCTGATGGTTGCCGTTTACTTTAGCGAATATTCTTAGTGCTGCAAGACACATCAGATGACGGAGATTTTAAAGGTTCTTGCGTTTTATCAAACAAGTAAAAAGCTAAACTCGTTTAAAGCTCGTGAAACAAAGACTAATCCTTGATTGAATCCTCAAGGTGATTCCCTTGTATTACATGTACATTTTAGATCTTTTTTGCGCCTGATTTTTCACCCAAATTTGGCGCGCAAAATTAAAAAAATGGAGACTATTGTTTGGCAGAGGGTTCGCTAATGATGTAAATCGTAATTTTATGTTAAACGAATTCGATGCCACATCCTTTTAACTGTCACTATTTTGATAAGAACTGTGTCTCAATAGTCCTTTGTACAGTTGTGGGCTTGATGGCCAAGCCTTTCAACACGAGTGAGGCTAAGGGTGACCTTGCTATGATAGAGATGTTGCTGCTTTTCAAATGCAAATCTCTTTGTTATCATGCTAACTAGATACAGGTCTCTATCACAGCAGCGTCACCCTCAGCCTCACTCCTGTTCAAAGGCTTGGCCACCAAGCCCACAACTGCAAAAAGGACTATTGACTTAAAGAAAAATAGCAAAAACTTATGGCCATTTTAAGAAGCAATTTGATTAAACTTAAGGGAGAAATAAAAGCTAAGAAAGCCAAAAGTTACTACAGAGTTCTTGGTGTACATTGTACTGAAACAAAAAGGCTCATATTCGACCAAGAGTTTTCCTACTTCAACTTTGCTAAAGTGAGAAAAATTTAGGGTTAAGAAGTGCAAGTTGGAGATTTTATCACAGTCAACCAGCGTTGTTTTTCCCACCCATATAAGATGTCCAACTTAACTTTTAACAAAAATATTTTAATTCTTTTATTTCATAACCGAATATGACGTTCAAAACCTAAATATTATTCCTCGTAACTTTTTATAGCGATAAATGAGGGATTCCGTCTGTAACCGCCTCCCTCTGAGAAGTGCAGTGCGCCACTACGTAATACGAATTAAATTGCTCAGTTGCGGAAATCTGTCATCGGCGTTAGTGTTGAAAACATTGGAGCTCGAAGTCGATTTTGCCAACCACCGCACTCGTAATATTAAAATTCTATTTAAAATCGTACCAGTTTCCTCGCGCGGGGAACAGGTCACTCTTGCGTGACGCACGCGAGAGAAACGTGCGAAAGAAGCGCGAGATCAAAAGATGAAAATTCAAAACAAAGATGGCGGCGTGTGGAATTTTTTCTTCTTTTGTGAGAAGTTTACTTAAGAGCTTGTATTTGATGTGTTGAGCGACTACTGTGAATGCAGGAGATAGAAACTAAGATAAAGAAGACGAGTTTTGGAGAAGTAAAGGTTTCTTCACTTCACATTTAAAAGAAATATTCAACCGATATGAAATCTTGCGACGGCGAAAAAAGAAGAACTCAAGTAAAGGATAATCTACCTGAAGTGGAAGAAGACTTTGAAACTTAAAGGAGAATAATATGATATAGCCAGAAGTCGTGTGTAGGATTTTTAAGATGAGCCCGGGAGGCTATCTTTGACAGCTGTTTAATGATTTTCTTAATTAGCAGTACACGTCTGTAAACATCCGATCGTAGGCGCGGGGAGCACACACAATTGTCAGCGGTAGCTATAACAGATCATGGGCAAAGTCGATCTTATAGAATCCAGATTTTTAAGTGCGCGAGAACGCGCGTGGAAACTGCTAAACTCACGAAAGTTATTCCATGAAAACAAGTCCGGTGACCCCTTTTTTTATTGTTCCAATATGATAATAGCGTCGAAAGGAATCATCACAAAAAAAACTAGAAAATTCTACGGAAGGAAATTTGCGGTGTCTGAAAACTCCCTTTTTTTCTAGATTTTCTGAAATTCCGCTCCGTAGAATATTTGAAAAATCTTCGTGTATTTTCCTTTTCAAGTGTCAAAAGCAATCACTGAAAAAAATCATGGGGTCATCGGGTTAGTTTTCGAATTATTTAAGCCACAAGCTAAAAACTGCGTCTTAATAAGCCTATGAAGCCGTTGCCATGGAAACTGCTAGCGACGAAATGACACCTATTTTTGGATAACCAATGATTATATAATTCAACCCCGTAAAAGTGTTCAACTGGCCTTGGTCAGTCTTTCTGTTGTATTCTTTCAAAGTTACAAACCATCAAAAAGACGAAAACCGGTACGAGCCACCTTAAGTGGAGACAAACTAAGACATGGACATAAAAATATCAGCTAATTTCCTCAAGGAAAAGTTTAAGAATTCGGAGTGAGTAGTCCTAAAATCAGAGAGTCTTAAAAGAAATCAAGTTCATCTTGTGCAAATGCAGTAATCGAATTGTAACCGTCTCTGTCTCTGGCGACAAAATAAGAACACATGACCTTCCTTGTGAAACCGCTGAGACTCAGGGGACCCACGCATGTGTCAAATTCTTAGGCGGGAAAATCAATTATATTACCGACGAAGAAATCGCCCCATCCGTCTAGGTTCAACGTTCATCAAGATCAACTTTTTGAATTTTAGTCGCTCTTTTATTAAGGGAAAGTAGTGCCTTAGTTATTCTAGAACTTAAGCAGTGCCAAGGAGATCTGCACCATCGAAACCGTCCTTTTCTGCAAGATAAGGTACGAACAAAGATTAGTGGAGGAGTCAAGTTTGTGTAGATAAAATTGCAATAAAAGGTATTGCTAAGCAAATTTGTTTAGCTTACCTATCCTCTCTAAAGTCTCTTGAGAAAATCCATGCGACTGGAGGCAAGAAACACACTCCTCGCTACTGTAGTTCATTATTGAGTCCGACGCACAAAGTCTAGCTATAGCTAGGTTCGTTCGACTATTGAGATATGAAGAAGAAGGTGCTGAGACGCACTAGCTAGCTAAAGAAGGACGAATTTTGGAGGGAAATCGCTTTTATAACAAAATTTTAATCGTTTACAAGTTCACGGCATAAAACTGAGCAAAAAGTAATAATGGTAAATTGGCCACCGTAACGACTCCAAAAGCTGACATTTCGAGCGTTAGCCCTTCGTTTTTCGCTCCGACGAAGGGCTAACGCTCGAAACGTCAGCTTTTGTAATCGTTACGGTGGCCAATTTACCATTTCAACTTTGTTGATATATCCAAACTATCTCGTTACTCCCACCGACGCAGCCCCAAACAGTTTCTTTCGAAACAATCAGCCTTTATCAAAAAGAAATAACGCTGTTCACTGTGTGTACATATACTGCGCCCTCCTGGGGCCAAATTGGTAAATCCTACTTGGCTCCTTGAAGGGCCAAATTGAAAAAAAGTTCCCTCAACGTAGAATTCATAGGGGCCAATTCAGATTCTGGAAGAGTCGAAATGGTACTTATCTCACCCGTTTTGGCTAAAATAGCCGAAAACGAACCTTAATTGGCCAAATTGGCCCTCGATAAATTGGGGCCAATTTGGCTTTTGGGATCGTTTGGCTCTTCTCATTTTGCAGTGTACATATACTAAATATGTCCACTTAAGAGCTTTTTTCTAAGTATGTTAAATTACTTGTAAATTCACCTTACACTATGTGTAAGGAAAGTATAATTTTCAATACACACATGGATAAGAAAGAGAAATATACTGAGCAGTATACAATCCTTATTCAACAAAATCATTATACATCAGTATATCGTTCCCGGCGTATAGTCGGCATTTCATGCAGTGTTTGCCCCAGTCTTCCGACATACTTCTATCCAATAAAGGGGCATGCACTATACAACTGCTAGGTTTTCTTTAAAAAGCCGGCTCTGTTAGTGATGGAATCACTTCGTTCCCAACATGATCTTGGGCTCTTATTTCTATAGCGACGAACGTGGTGCGACGTTACGGTTAGTTCTCTGATGGCGTTGCCCGCCCTTTTAGCTTCTTCTTTTAAACAATCTTCAACCTTTTTCGCTTCCGCGATACAGCTTTATTCAAATTTCACTGTTTCCCCCTAACTTCGGAAAAATCAATCCAGCTTTAAATGAAATATTCTCTCTTGGAATATTACCATCCTTGCCTCAAAAAGTTACATTAAAGAATCTGGAATTATGTCCAGATTCTTTAAAGTAATGAACTCTGGAATGTCTGCAGGGAAAACGGAACATCAGAACAAACAATTACGTTTTTTGATGTCGCAAGGGGATTTAGGTAAAGACAAACCAAGCATTTAAAATCTAAATAGATAGTGGGAGTTTTTCTAAAATGCTTTGGCTGGTTGTTCGGCAGGGTGAAAATCTATCGGGAATATCGTTCAAACACTTGAAAAACCTAGACTTGGTGGGGAAAAATGAAAATAACAAAATCTTCTCACAACATGACGCCCAAGTCATTCTAAATACTGAAAGAAATACTTAAAGGACACTACTCTCGTGACTCTTATTATCGACCCCTTGATCGGAAAGGGACAACAAAAATGAAATAAGTAGAATCATGTGTACGGGCTGGAACAAAAGCTGACATATCGCAAAAGAGAATAAATGGTGTAAGAAAACAAAAGGATTTTTTTTTCTCTTGAAAAGGACTTTCGACCGCTGAAAGACCCTTACCAACTAAACGGCCGAGTGCGCATTGCAATAACAAAAAAATAGGATAAATGAATGAAATTATATAGGATGAAAATAGGCATATAAAAAAATATGATGACCATTATCATTTTAGGGTAGTTTGTACCGAATAGTGAAAGGTGTAATGATTTAAAAAGTCTTCAGCAGAGGGTTGACGGTTTTTCCCGGACTTTTGTCCGTGGGTCTCGATTTATTATTATTACTTATTTTTCCTGGAGCGCGGAGACCTTTATAAATTTGTCGACATCCGCACCTAGATCACGCAAAACGAACCATGAGTTATTTCTGGCGGCCGTTTCAGCGGACAAGAAATGCTTTTGGCGATAAATTTCGACGGCAGAAGTATTTTACAGAGAAAATAAGGCCTCAAAATAAGAGCGACAATCGAGCTATAACGAAAACATTTGATATCAGTGTCTCGCTTTTGCACTTTCGTTCTTTAGGTACTCGAACATCACGTTTTTCAGGCTCTGAGTTTCAATGCCTAGAGCCTGTGCAGCCGAGGAATAGAGGCAATCCCCGTCCTCAGGTGGATTGAATGTCACTTCAAGCCCTTAATGCTCTAGTTTGTTTTCCATATCTGGCATTGCATGTTTCAAAAGACATCCAACAAATCGAAACAGAGATTACTTAGGAAGGAGAACGCAGTCAAAAATCCTTCCCCCACGAACTTTATAACGCACTGAAACACGCGCAAGAATGCGAGAAAGTAATAAAGAGAGGAAACGCCCTAGTTAACTTGCGGACATTTCTGACTGCAAGATACAAGTAAAATAATAAAAATAATTAAGTAAGTGAATGAATAATAGATACCACTAACTTTTTTTGAACCCTTGACATTTTACCTACGACCCTTGACCCTCGACAAAAACCTAACTCAATCTCTTTGAAGACCGAAACTTTGATGTCTGTTTTCACGCGAGTTGACTTTACTTAAACGAATTGCAAGGGTATGTAGTTTTGTTGGATTTTGATGAAACTTGGTCAGACCATTCATTGGATACTAGCTAACGCACAAAAACGCATGAGGCTTTAACGGAACCGACTGATTATTTTCTTTTGTCCAACTTCAATAAAGATTCTCTCGCGAACCAATAGGAATATCGAAAAAGCCTCACATCATCCTTTTCTAGCCTTTCATCTGCTGACTGATACAGTCCAGTTTGTTTGGTTGTCCGCGGTAACGCAAAGGCTGGTAACTCAGTTAAACAAACATCATCAGTTTTGTCTTTAATGGCTTGCACGTGCCTACCGAAACAAGACCAATCAAAACTTTTATTATTTTCGCAATCTATACGCTATAAGCGGTAGCTTTACCGTGATAGGTAGTTTCTCATGGTTTCTTTTATAGAAGCACGCCTGGCACGCTTTTTCCGGAGGCTACCCTAAATGAACAATCCGGCGAAAAAACCTAGTTCACTCTCAGATTTAGTCTGTCTTGACTGTTTCGGGTTTGAGGACTAGTGACGGCTTAGAAAATTTAAAAAGTAAAGGAGAGTAAGGTTTCTTTAATTCATTTACTTTGTCAAAGAATTGTGTCAATTGACTTACTTAGGAGATGATATACACTTAGTGTGGGCGATTCTTCCATAAGCTAGACGAAGGAAACATTCTAAAGAGGGAAAGGATAGAATGTTTCTTAACCGCAGCTCTCAGTGAAATAAGCCATTTAACATTTTCTGATTATGCGGCCTTTAGGCGAATATTGTAATACTGAGAATGGCATTTTAAAAAGTGAGTATAATAAGAAACCTGGAGGCTGGCTTTTCAGTCTTTATATCCAAAGATTCCCCGAGATATAGGACTGTTTAAAAATAAATAGCAGTCAGTAAAAATGGTAAGATCTGGAAAAACTTTCAAACTGATCATTTGAAAGTTACCGGAAAGCTGCGTTTTTGATGTTTGGCGTCAAAAACCTTTCTTCATTGAGAGTTTAATTTGGGAAATGCGAACATTGTGTGTGCCGCATGCGCAGTTGAATAAAGAGTGTCCTTGATTAGAAGTCAAATTCAAATCGATTATAAAACCATTCGATCCGCCACTGGAAAACATCACTTGAACTCGACAAACCTGATGGAAACACTCAGTTGAACCGCTACAAGAAAAGAAAACGTCAATTCAGATCAGTGGTATCTGAATAATCTCTAGTTATTTCAGTCCAGTTAATTCCCTTCCCATCTTAATCGCTATCTCAGAGATAATTTAGTTCGGGTGCCGTACGAATATAACCTGAGAGTGACATCCACTACAATGTTACACCGGGTTTGAACGATCAGGGTATGCCATTAAATTACATTTTTAGCGATAGTCATTTATTCAGCAAGACATTTGGACGGAAGCGATTTCATCAGTGGAGATCTAAATCGCCACAACTCCATTGTCCTTCTTGATACACTGATGCCTGGGTTTTAAATTGTAGCTGATTGGCACCCTTCCTTACCGAAATATTAGATGGAGTCTCTTGTTTGCTTAAATCAGCAATCCTGCAAATAAAGAGTCTTGCTGATTCTTGGAATTTGTCAATCACGACTATTTTGGCTTTGGAGACTAGCTAAGGGCTGAGTTAATTTAAAAAATAAGATAGTACTGTATCCCACAATTTAAAAAATTAGATAGTATTCCATAATCTTAACAAATAACATAGTATCCTAGAGACACTCGTCGCCGGCTATTCGCTGAGGGGATAATATACACCCAGTGTGGGCGATTCTCTCATATGCTAGGCGAAGAAAACATTACAACACTCCCTTTTCGAGTTCTTAGTGTTTATTTGGAACACCGCTGAAAAATGTTTGCGGGCGGATTGGAAACGAGGCTAACACAGCGTAATGTTTACGTAGAAAGAGAAGAAGAGCGCGAAAATTCGTGTATCGTGTATAATATTGATCTTTTAAGTTAAAAAAACAGCTTGAAAAACTTCGCTTTGCGCTGGGATAAGTCTTAGAAAGCTATGGCGCAATCAAGAAAGAGAAAAAGTTCGGGTTTCGGCCGAGATTGTGCTTGTTTTGGGTGCTCAAATGCACAATACTCTCAGAAAGATGGCGCTTCAACCCGACTTAGCATGTTCAAGTTCCCGCAAAGGAATCCACAACGAGATCGATGGTGTAACTTGATAAAAAGAAAGCATGGAAGAGATGGTTTTTATGTTAAAAGTTTTACAGTAATTTGCGAAGAACATTTTAGACGTGAAGACATGTACAAGACTCCCGGCGGCACAAGATCTCGCCTCCAAAATCGCACCGAGCCTTTGATCTTCCCATGGAAGACTATTTCTGATCCAAAGCCGAAACGACGCAGGTTAGTTCGTCAGAGACCGGATGGCAAATACTTCTTTGAGTAATGCAGATGAAGAGCAAATGGAACTAGAAAGTATTGACGATGTGTGGCTATCACGCTCAAGCAATTTGTCGTCTATAAACATTACACTATGAGCAAGTCCAGAAATTCCACAAGGTATCCGGACAGCTCGCCCCCAGGACAATTAGCCCCCAGTCTTCGGAGGATTAGCCCCCTGTCTCTGGACTATTAGCCCCCAAACCACCATCCTTGAAATAAACTATGCTCTTGCTGTTTATTTTACGAACGTTTCCCTATCATGTATTTTGAACTAAACAATGTTCTTGTTATTTGCTTCTTACGAACGTTTCTCCAACGTGCGTGTCGAATTACAAAGTATATTTTACAAAAGTGAACTGTGTTCCTTCTGTTTACATATTTTACGAATGTTTCTTCGTCATGTTGTTTATTTCGAGAAGTTAAATGGGAAGGAAAGAAACCAGGAACGAAACTTCGAAACTTTAGCTTATTAGCGACTACTTGTTAGTGTCAATGGAGGTTTGTTTATTTCAAACTCGCCACGCGCATTGTGCGAACTTTTACTAATTATTATTTATTTTCTTATTGAAAACTCATGCGCAATGTGCGAACGTTTACTTATTCTTGTGTGCTTATTTCGAACCCATGCTCAAGGTGCGAAATTTTATTCCTTGTTGTTTATTTCAAAGCCACGCAAAATGCGCGAACTTTTACCGAATTACCCACGGCAACGTGCGAACTTATGTAAATTTGACGTGAGACATTTCATTCATCCTAATTCAGTGCTCATTGTTTTCTAAATTAACGATTCCTCCAATCAAATGGCGTGTTTCGTTCGAAGTCAAAATCTTGATCCTTGGGATGTGTATAAAAGAGATTTTTCAATTGTGGATACTCGTATTAGCTTATTCAGCAATAAATGATCACAGCTGCCCCTGTACATTCTGATTCAGTCCTCTTTCAAGTCCACAATGACACTCAAGTTTACCCCACAACTTTCTTAAGACTTGTAGGTGTTCGAATACGCAAAGAAAAACAAACGCCCTCCGCTAGCTTAAGGAATGTGTTATTGTAAACAATTCCGCCATGGGAAATGGATGAGAATTTGAAACGAAAGCAGAGATAAAAACCAATCTGCCGTGGTTAGCTATGTAGGGCTAGCTGATTGTATTGATTTCCTGTTCGACCACGGTGCTAACTTCTAAAATGTGCTCGGAATTCCGGATTTAACCACGGGGTGCCTAATCAGATTATGTCGTGACTTATATGACGATGTTGCGATTTTCACAAAGTTCAGCCTGGTTTTTCTGTGCGGAAATGAAAAGCCCCAAATTAATTTTTATATTCTCCAGAACAACACTATTTCCACTTATCATTAGCATAATCTGAACTGATTCCGAGTTATGCCGCATGGTGAAAATGATAATTGAAAATGTGCTACAAAATGCGATATTTGGATTTTGAAATATTGGTGATTTTTAAAAGCGTTCCGTGCTGTCAAAATTAAATGAAACGGTCCCGTTTTAGACTTAAGTCATACCTCAATCCCTCCTATACAAATTTGTCAAATTGATACGAGCTTGCTTTCTTTTGTGCTTTTCATGAGCAAAGTTTATTTGCCTCAGTATCCGGGGCAATGATTTCCGCCATTTTACGGCTACCGACGCTCGTTTCAGTTTTCGTGGATTTACTATGATAAAGAAACAAGTCTGGAGAAAAAAACCTTATCGAGTTTCTAAGTTCACTATAAGGCATCTCTGACTGAAATATGAGGACAGTCATTTTACGGTCGATGTGCCACCTCTTATGCGGTCTTGAAAAAAAGTCACTCGTAACCCATATAGCCTGTCCAGGCCCCGGTTGTCCGATAGACGGATAACGCTATACACTGGATAAATCTCTATCCGGTGGATAGCGCAGTACGTTTTGGTAACACTTATTCGCTGGATTAAGATTTATCCATTGGATACCGTTAACCGCCCTTTGAACAACCGGAGCCATGGCATGGTGTGGTATTTGTGATGATATGAACTAAGTTCCAGGCAAGCAGTTGGTTCAAATTGTCTCAATCCTACTGCAGTTTTCTTTTAAGAGTTTGGAAAGCGTTAATTACAGATGTTATCTTGTTTTTGGCTAAGATTGTTCCTAGGAAAACCGAAAGCTGACTTGTCCACATGCTGTGCTAATTTGAGATTTCGGCTGAAAAAAGGGCTGCTCATTGTAATGAGGGCGCTTAATAGAGGTGGGAGGTTGGGCAAGTTCAAAGCTTTATCTTACTGCGCATTTCTAACTTTCTGATGTGATGTTTCTTTTTGACAGGGACTTATCCCATAATCAATTAAAGGACTTACCCCCAGGAGTATTCAGCACTGTTCGGTATCTCCGCAACCTGTAAGTACCAATCAACATAAATCTTTATTCACTACTGTAACATCCACACAAGTGATTCGAGGGCTCATAACTGTCTCATGCAGAAGTCCACCACCTCGAAATGAAAAATATACAATCGGTGGAGGAAAGAAATCCACAGTGAGCAGTAACAGACCATCTCATTCATCATCTATCCTCCCCCCGCCCCCCCCCCCTCCCCATTCCTTTTAATAAAAACCATTATCCACCAAACGAGGACTAGAGTTTTGTCTCAAAATCAAACTCGACCTTGTATCGGGGATGAGGGGGGTGGGTTGGGTAGTGGGTAGGGAAAGATAGGGAAGGAAAAGACCAAGCAACCAGGTAAGTTAAAGTGAACCAAGACTTTTTCCCATCTTATCTCAGGATATCAGTGGTTTTTAGCTCCCAAGAGCAGTCCTTACCAGAGCTCAGTTTCGACATCATAATCTTGTCAAAATTGCTCACTCAAGGTTACGGTTTATAGAAAATTAACGATGTGGATTAAGAAAGGAAAAACAGTGCGAGAGAAAATATGGGTAAAAAAACCTTGTGAAATATTTTCACTCCCTCAGCATGCAGTTACATTAAGAGTACTGCAGTTGGTTAATCTTATTTTTAATTTAATTTGTGTATCACTTTCCTTCTATGTTGTGTGGAAATTAAATAGGTTTCGGGCGCATTAATCATTACCTGGATCGGTTTAATTCGTCTAATTAACTTAGTCACAAAAGGTTCTGTTTTACTACATATAACTGTTAATTAATATCATTTAATCTTGCGCGTCAGCTCAATGTACAATCTACTGTTATGTCTATCGGTTTCTGTCATCCCCATCCGTCCTTGGTCTTTCTCCTAGAATTATCACACTTCTATAGAAGTTGTTTGGCTATTTTATGACTAGAAAGGAATTATTTTAAACCTGTTTCATCATATCAACATTTCTCAAGTTACCTTAGAAAACCAATATATCTGAGAGCTTACTCACTAAGTACAGTATATTATTGGCTCCAAATGTGCAGCATCACAAGCTCATTCGACCATCTTTCCGGTAATCATTGTCAAACTCGCTCCGATCTGTATACTAAGAAAGAAAACTTTTTTCAATATATTGATTTCATTAATTCATGATCTTTCAACAAGAGGTCTGTCAAGAGATCTTGTCATATAATTGATTTCTACTAAATTTGCCCATTTGTTGACTGTTCATTTACAATGTCATAAAATTTTCACTTTCTAAAAATAAAATTTTGTTCGGAACATCATTTTCGACGGTTTCGCGGAGAGGTCTAGGACAGGTCACCTCCCATAATGTCACCTCAGCTGACGAAAGGCTAAAAAGGATATGAACCTTTTCCGTTACTTCAATTGACTCCCGAGAGAATCTATATTGAAGTTGGACAAAAGAAAATGTTTCGACGAATATTCTGGCTAATTTTCATCAAAATTTGACAAAACTACAGAAATATGTATCCTGTCAAGAGAGCTTCTCTTGACTTTGTACATGCGTGTGGCTCCCAACAGTTTCCACAATTTTTCCAAAGTGACGTATATGGAATCTGTGAACAGTTTCAAAAGATAGGTGTTGAGGTAGACATGAAAAAGTTAAGGGAGATACTTGTGACCCCTCTCTTTTTTTGTCTGCCAAAGGACAATGGCTAGTAATTCAATTCAACAAACACCGTTAGTTTTGTTGAATTGAATTACCAGGGGTTCACTCTTACGTTTTACAGCGTAAGAGTAATTTTCTCTCGATACATCGCTGATACATCTTCCCAAAATATCTCTACAGCGATATGACAAAGAGCGCACATCTTAACCATTCTTGCAAAAGTGGCGGCAAAAAAATATTTCACGGAGCAGGGAGTGACTTTTGAAGTGGACTATGATCTCTAATACAGTGTAGACTTACTTATTTGTGATGCTATTTGAAACAGTCGTCGTTGATGAATGAGGGGGGGGGGGGGGGATGGGGTGGCCGTTATCCGGAGCCGGTAGGTTCGCATCCATGACGGTGACACAAAAATGATAAAAGTCTAAATTTCCAAAAATCTTGAATTATCGGTCTAAATAATACTTCTACCAAAGAGTTTTATCTTGGCTAGTTGTATAACGATTCCCAGTTCATGTTCAACGAAAAAACCTTCCTTCAAACCTACTCGACCAATGTTTTTTGTCTCTGATGAGAAAGGAAATTAAAGTTAACTAATCGATAAAAAGAAGTATCGTATTTCTCTTTTTTTGTGTAAAAAGCATATCAAAAAGGTGATTTTTACTGAGTTTTGCAGTTTGTAGAGCCAAGTTTTATTGATTGAACGTAGAACTGCCAGACGCGATCACTGACTGTAACCATACACTGGATATGACTATCACTAGAAATGATAACCACACCGTATGTTCGGTATATGCATATGTAGACCGCGATCTTGGAATCTCAGACAGTATATGACAAAGAGCGCAAAGCTGATTCGGAACATCAGTTGAACTCGATTAAAAACTTGTTGGAAACACTTGCAATGCAGCAAGAAGCTACGACCGTCACGGCTTTCTTGATTTTATTGACAGTATTTAGATTGGAACGAATACCAAATAGTTGCTTCAGTTTTAAGTTAAATGGAACCTCAAATCGACGACCTTATGATTTTCGAAAGTTACTTTACTTGACAGTTGTAAAAGCGAAAAAAAAGGTGAATTGATTCAGTTGTGTTTGAATGATCTCTAGTTATTTAAGTCTAGTGAGTTCCTTTCCCATCTTGATCGCTATCTCAGAAATAACTCGGGTGTAGTACGAATAAATCTGACAGTAACATCCACTGAAATATTAGGCAAGGTTTCAAACATCAGAGCATGTCATTTAATTACATTTGTGCAAGCGTCTCTCACGCTTTTAGTGATCGCCACTAAAAACACAATCGCCACTAGCAACACAATCGGATGGAAGCGACTCAGTTTCAGGTTATAGAATGGAGAATGCATTGAACGGCAACTCTGCTGTCCTTTATAATACACTGACGCCTGGTTATTAAACTGTGGCTGATTGACGTCCTTCCTTACCGAAATGTTAGTAGGAGCCTCTAGTTTGCTCAAATCAGCAATCCTGCAAAAAGCATACTCGCTGATTCTTGGAATTTGTTTGGAATGACTGTTTCGGTTTTGGAGACTAGCTTAGGGCTGAGTTAAATGAAAAAAAAAATCACATAGCATAACGTTTCTTTTAGGATCCCAGCGTCACGTGTCACTTTATTCGCGGAGGAGATGATATACAACCAGTCTGGGTGATTCTCTCATATACTAGGCGAAGAAAACATTCTAAAGAGCGAAAAGATGGTGTGTGTCCTAACCATTTTTAATGAACTAAGCCATTTCACTTTTTTAGAGTATGTGAGCGAACGAAAACTTGTAATACTGAGAATGACTTCTAATTAGGTATACTTGGAAATATTTGGAGACTGGCCTTCCATTCTTCAGATTCAAAGAGTCCTCGAGATGCAGAACTGTTTGTGACGAACAGTATAAAAGGGGAGATCTGAAAGACCTTAACTGAAACCGTTTGGCGGTCACTGCTTAGATAGTTATGCTGGCATAATTTTGGGTGTAATGCTGTAATCGGAGGAACAAGCAATATTCCGGCATAATAACTGAAGCTCTTATGCGTAAATGCGTCAAACCATTTACGCAATACTGTTGAAACTTTTCCTTAAAAATCTTTCTAGAACGATGTCAGCCTTAAAAATGATTCAAGTTCACTATAAAGATTTTGATTCCGGAACTTGAAAACTCTATATACAATAGGGGAAAATGCCTCTTAGCTTAAATGACTTCAATTGGCCTCACGAAAAGATGCACTACATGGGAAATGTGAACATCGCTTTTATCACAGTTATATAAAGTCTCCTTGATAGGGAGTCAAATTAAAGTTGGTGCCGGGTAAAATCATTTCCGAGTTGGAGAAAATAAACCAAAGGGGCAACAAACTACCTTTGCACAGGTATCAACGGCGAGAGACGATCAACGTAGATGATTTATAGTTCAGCACAAAAGTAATTTTCCTCCGATACACCCCTGATTCGCTGACATATCTTCCCAAAATATCTTTACAGCGTTATGATATGAACGTGGTTTATAGCTTAAGCGAAACATTACTTGAATTCGATAAAGAACCCGATGACAGTTTCCACGGCTTGCTTGATTTTATTGACAATATTTGATTGGAAAGAATTGCAAACTATTGCTTTTTAGAGTAAATGGAAACTCAAATCGACGGCCTTCTTAATTTCATAAGTTACTTTTATACACGATGGCAGTCCGATTTGCTAAAGCAGATCCAAAGAGTCCTCGAGATCCAGAGCTGACGAGCAGGGAAAATAGTGAGATCTGAAACTGAAGACCTTAATTGAAGCTATTTGACGGTCACTGATAGGCTCAGATAAATTATACCGGCATAATTTTGGGTATAATGCCGTAGGCTGAGGATCGAGTGTGATTACGGCAGAATTACTAAGACTCTTGAGCGTATATAAATGCGTCAAACTACTTTGCAAAAATTCAGAGAGGTCTTGAGCTAGTTGTAAATGTGATACTTCTATCAGAGAATCTTATCTACTCAAGTTGCCTGGCAAGCCCCACTTGATTTTCAATTTAAAACATTTTCCGTCAAACCTAATCAACCAATTCCGTTTTAGCGTGTTTCCCCGAATAAGCGCCCGGGCGCTTCCTCAAAATCATCGGCCGAAAAAAGGGGAGCTTTTCGGAATGAGGGTACTTCATAGAAGTGGTAACTTATTAACAAACTATTTGCCTGTACTGTTTCAGAAGTAGTTGAAGCTTAAAAAGTTATAGATAAAGTGGCAATAGATACAGGTGTTATTTGTATGTAAGAAAGCAAGGAGGAGAGGGGGGGGGATGTCCGGGAGAGAGTTCCATAAGCTAGCGGCTAAGTAAGAGAAAGAGTAAAAGCCATATGTTGTAGTTTTAGGTTTTGGAAGGGACAAGATATAATTACCACGTAAGTTATAGGACGTAGATCTAAAAGTAAAAATATCATTTAAATATCCTGGATAGTTAGTAAAAAGATAAACTCTTGTACGATATGATTAGAATATTCTGTAGGCGTCTGACTTGAAGAGATTTTAAGTTGACCTTATTCAGTAACATAATATACGAGGACTCATAATCTTGTAAAAGAAACCTTAAAATCCCCTTGTTGTAGGCCTCCACTTTACCAGAATTGCGGGTGCCGCAAAAGTGCCACAAAGAGGAGCAGTAATAAAAATGCGGCAGGATGAAGGCCTTATATAGCTCTAATAGAATGTCTCTGGCGACGAGTTTTCGGAATCTTTGCATAACTTTAAATTGAATGTTAATCTTTTTACATATAGTGGATACGTGTTTGTCGAAAGAGAGCCTGTTATCAATATTCATATCAAGAATGTCTAGAGAGTTTTTAGTTGGGAAAGAGAAATTGTGATCAGTTTCTCCCAAAATAAGCGCTTGGTGTTTAGTTACGTTAACTTTCATAGCGTTATTTTTGTACCATTGACTTGCCTTAGCTACTTCACTACATATACATTTTTCCAATATAACTGGATCAGTGTTTGAGTAGTACACTTGGTGGTCATCAGCTTATACATTCAGCTTGGCTTGCGTAACATGATAAAACAGATCCTTAATGAAGACATTAAAGAGCTTTAGTCCTAGGACACTCCCCTGAGGAACACCTTGTTGAAGTCGTAAATGTAATAACTTTCCTAACTGTAATAACACTTGGTCCTAAATGTAATAACATTTGGTCCTAAACGTGATAAAGTCCTAAATGTAATAACATTTGGTCCTAAATTTAATAAGCCTTCAATGCATTAGTTTAACTGTGCCTGTGCATCCACATTGAGATGTTAAAGTGACAACTGTTCCGTCAGAGAATCCTCTAACCAAAATTCATGGCATATTGTGGGCTCTCTCGCTGATTTTAAGCAGTGTCTTTTTTTTAGTTGCTTGAGATGTACGCCGAGAAGCATTGGCTACAAACCTTCATACGTACTGATGTGTATGCTTTTGGCATCAGACTGACAGATCCTAAAACAATACAACGCTGACCAATCCGGCCACCTTAACCAAACAGGCTTGGTGAAAAGATTTCAGATTTTCAGCAAGTAATTTTTCACGGAAAAAAATGCGTTTTCCCTTTAGTAATAACGGATAACGGAAAATAGTATCTTTGTTTCACGCATCGCGACTGGCATATCATTCACGGCTCACGCATTTAACATTTCACAATCACGAATCACGGTACTTAAAAACAGTCAATCACGTTTCCCTGAAAACCGCCACATTTACATTTAGACATGGAGACGAGACGGACGAGACGAAATTATTTGTCATGTCTGACCATTTACTAATGTAGATTTACTCAGATTTAAAAGACATGAAAACTGAAAACTCTTAACCTTGGGATCCTAATGAAATCTATGAGAAGACAAATCCGAATTTGCGGAAGCATTGTAGCAGTTGTAAAAGAAAAATGTAGTTAATTTAATATTACCACTAGTGCTGTTTACCCATTCAGACTACGAACAATCTAGGACGTGTGAAAGAACTGAAGCGGAAACTGTTTCCAAACAGAATTTACATAAATTTGAACATTGCCTATGTTCAGGGATACAACCCGTCAATCGACAGCAGATAAAGGCGTATTCTTTACATCTTCTTCTCAATACATAGGACACTTGATTTTAATTTCTCGGTAGCGTTTTCTAAAACATACCACAAGCTGTGGTGGACAGTATGTTGGAAGAAATCGAAAGTGATAACGCAGGAATATTGGCAGCTGAAGGCTTTTGAAAAATTCCGCAGTATATCTACTTTCCTTAGTCTTGAAACTCATTAATTAAATGGTCTTAAATGCAACCCTTTGCCTGTACTTTAAGTTAGACTTTGAGAGATATTTCTTAGGCTGTGCGAAAAGGTTGGAAAATGTTCTTGTTTTCCGCGATGAGCCATCGTCTTGGTATTTGGTGAAGGTATTTGCTTCCTCTTTTCTGTTGTGACAATGTTTAAAAAAGTACTAACAAGGGACCTCGATCAGAAAACGACAACGTGTAGCGATCTTTCTTGTTCTGTCAAGAAAGATGCATCTAAATGGTGGTTAGTCTTGTTATATATCTACCTTGAAATTCAAGTTTCTTGGCGGCGCACAATGAGACTGAGTAGCGCAATGATTTATCCATCGGAAATGCGCCAGTACATCACGGAATTCATCCTGAAAGTTGTTCTCAGTGTTAGGAAGACGACTGTGGTTGCTCTCCGACCGAGTCCTTTTATTGTTTTTGAGAAAGAGTAAATGTAGCGTGATGTGCCTTAAGAAGGGAAATTTCCCTTTTCAATTACGACAATACATCCTAGAGGTACTTCACAATTCGCGGCGGTTACTCTGAAATATGACCTTGAGAACAAACAGACAGAAATTCAAAAAACAAATCGCTTTAAAACCTTTCAATCTTAGCACGGGTTTCAAAATGAGCCGTTTACAAAGCAAAAGTTATTTGAAAAGTAAATACCACACGTTTTCGACACTGGGTCACCATCGGGGTAAATAAGCAACGTACGCTAAATTAATGTTCCTGATGTTTTGAACGCATTTTTTCCAGGGTAGGAAAGGTATTCTTCTTCAGATAAACAGTATCAGTTGAAATTATGTATTCTGGTGATTGTGTATGATAATTTCTGCATGAAAAAATTAGCCAAAATTGAAAGAAACGACGGTAAATGACTTCCAGTTAAGCTAGATTTTATCCTTAAACCAAAAAGACTTCGCTCTAATAAGAATCAAGAATGGCTTTTTTATTTTGAGAATCGAGAAAGAGAGCCAGTTGTGTTTTGTAGCACAATAAACCCAAGAGGGTCGTCTAAACGTTTTCTTTATTTTGACTGTCTAGCCCTTCTACTGCTTTCTGCGACTTTGTCGCAGACATTGTCTAAAAGTTACGATCAACCACACACGCGAGTAAGTCACTCTGCTTTAGAAGCGCAGAGGCGGATTGATAGTTAAGCTTTAACAGTAGGATAAGGTATTTGAATAAGTTTTTTGTTTGAAAAGTCTCCAGTTTTTCTGTTCCCTTCTTTTAATTCCTTTTCCAGACTTCTATATTTTTTCTTGTATTTATTTGGCAACAGCGGTTGATTCTTGATGTTTCCGTTGAAAATTTTGCGCGTTGAATGTGTGCGCGGTTGGCCAGATTGATCCACTCGCACATGCCCAACGTTTGACCGCTGGTTTCAATTGTTGTGCTGTTATGCTGTACAGTCAGAATGCTCGGCACCTACCGCCCCAGCTGTGTCTAATCTTAGTCATCACCAGGCCCCACACTTGCGGCTGCAATTACAAAGAAGAAGAATTGCAATGTGACATTCGACATCCCTTCTCACTCCAAATAAGTCGATGTGTACGTATAAAACAAACTAAACATCTACTAGCTCATCACCATCGTTGGCTATGCCTTTTCGGCTCTATTGTCCCACAGAGAGAAAGCCATCATCCCCACACTAGATTCTTTCGTCCTTTCAAATTCTTCAACTTCTACTTTGTTCACCTCTGATGATTTTAACATTCGACTTCCTCGTAATATAGTGCCATATCACCATGGTCTCAATTCATTGAATGATATCCTTACGCCGACTCTCCAGTATCGCACGGCAGCTACACGTATTCCACAAGGTTGAGCAGTGCTTCATAGACGTCGTCTGCTAAAGCAGAGGGTTTCCTATTCCCTCCGGAGTTTTCACGATCTTTATGGCCCACAGGCCTATCCCGCAATAATGTTTCTAACGCTAAAACCATAACGCCGGACTAAAATATTCAGTCTTATGCTAAATCAATGCAAGTATTAGCGTACTACATTCGATGCGCATCTCAAAGAAAACTTTCGGAAAAGTTTCACAGGCTCGTGAAATGTTTTTCGCACCTATTATTATTTTTATCATTACCAATCATACGAATTCAAGAATCTTTTCAAAGTCAGTTTAACCAGTCAATACTGTAAAACGTTAATGGGCAAATCTTTTGTGTTACTGCCAGCTAATTTGAAACGGAAAAGTTCTGCTCTTTACGAGCACGTCACTCATAGTGCCGATTAAGTTGAAGAAAAGTCCGTTTCAGAGTCAGGTTATGCTATTTTATCTAATGCTTGATCGTTAAGGCGATCAGTGCGTCAAGCAAACCATGTTTCCTTTTCTTTTTCTTTAAATCATTTAGTAGACCATTAAAAAACGGCTCACACGATTAGTTTTACTCACATCTCAGAGAAAGCAAAAGCACAAATCTGTGCGTGAGTTTTTGGAGATCGGTACATAATTAACAACCTTTGACATAGATAGCCCTTTTGAATGTGCTGGTCAGCAGTTTCTTTTCATTTACACCTGTTAAATGTAAGTTACTGAGTATATAATTTCACCGTAACCACGAAACTATTCGACAATTTGGAAACAATAGCTTTCTGGAGAGCCGGTCAAGATCCGAATTAGGAAACAAAATGTGCATGCTAACAAGGTCTGGTCTCAAAAGTAAAGACAAACAATTTCATATCCAAGCCCGCAAACTGTCCGACCTACAAATTTGTAGACTTCCTTGTCCAAGTTTTTAATTTGGTTTATGACTTGTACCTCCATCACTGATCACACAAGTATACCGTTATCACATTTTTCCAAAACCTAATGTACTTAAGAGTCTGAGCCAGTGATATATGGAGGTATTGGTGAGCGTACTCATTGTTTCGCCAGCTGTCATTAGAAGCTGTCAGTAACGGTCTGCAGCCATTGCTACTCGACTTGCGACTAATAAGTAGAAAGATACTGGTTGATATCAGCGAGCCCGCCATGTGACATGAATACTGGTCAGGGGATTTTTCGGTGCAACAGCTGTCACTTTAACACCTCAATGTTGGATGTCCGCTATAACACAATGCATTAGCGCAGTCGAACGACTGCATCAGAGGCTTATTACATTTAGAACCAAATGATATTACATTTAGGACCAAGTGTTATTACATTTAGGACTTTATTACATTTAGGACCAAGTGTTATTACATTTAGGACTTTATTACATTTAGGACCAAGTGTTATTACATTTAGGACTTTATTACATTTAGGACCAAGTGTTATTACATTTAGGACTTTATTACATTTAGGACTAAGTGTTATTACATTTAGGACTTTATTACATTTAGGAATGTTATTACATTTAGGACTTCAACACACCTCGGCCTGTGCTCTGCCACCTGGAGTACGTAACTCCAATTCTTACTCTCTGCTGTCTTCTAGTTAGATAATCCTTAAGAAGCGCGCAGCCTTTCTCACCAACACCGTAAGCCTTGAGTTTTGCCAACAATAGGTCGTGCTGTATAAGATCAAACGTTTTAGAAAGATCCATGGACATCATACCAACCAATTCCCCCTATCGCGCATGCTCCTCCAATCCTCTGTCAGACGTAACAGGGCTGTTTCACAACTATAGAACTTTCTATAAGAACTGATGAAATCAGATAAGATGGCGCGATAAAAGTCCTTCATTTGTACCATCAACAGCCTTTCGTATACATTATTGAGAACTGTTAGTACTCTAACGGGCCTATAGTTGGTCTTGTTGAATTCATCGCCTTTTTTAAACAAGGGTGTTACCAGACCTTTTTTTCCACTCGCTCGGATACACACCGTGGTCAATCGACGAGTTTAAAATGCTTGCAATAGGTTTAGATAATACAGCCGCCGAATCCTTTACAAGCCAAGGTGTCATCATGTCATGGCCACACGATTTGCGACAATTGAATTCCATTAGGAGGCTTTCGATCTGTATTTGATTAGTGTGCTGGAACTAGAAACTTGTGTTGCTATACACCGATTTCAATAGAATGGCTGCCGGTCGGACAAAGTATGGGGCGACCACGAAAACGAGGTGTTTTAGGATGAAACCATGGCGTTTTCTGAGAAACCATACGAGTGGGATATTCCTGGTGCTCGTTTAGAAGGTCGGAAGCCATCTCTGAGGAAAATTGATGAATTAAGATTTTTGCTTTAGGGTCGGGGTGATCGTGCAAAAGGTTTGACTACAAAAGCATAACTAGTAAAACAGTGAGTTAGAGTTTTTGTAGCCCCTATTTTTTGAACCTCGATAGCTTGTAAGTCTGTTGTTTAGGCCGGATTTTTCGGTTATTTTTAGTGTGGAAGAGTATATTTCCCAAGGAAAAGATACGAATATCATTGATCCAGAACCAAACCAAATATTCACGAAGAGAAAGCTGACCAAAGTTCCCTAAGTTCATTAAGTTCGGCGTGTTGTTTTAAACGCTTGATTTCTCTTAAGGCATCGCCCTTTTTCTTACACAAAGTGGTTATTTGTCCCTGTTGTTGTTCTAAGTCCAGTTTTAATTGATTAATTTCTTCCGTGTAGGATTCTATTGTCGTAGCACTTTGAAACTCAATAGGGACCTTCAGATACGACTAAGAGTACGAGTACGACTTTTGCGCGCGGGAGTCCTGGGGCTTAGTTGTCGTAAACACGGTCGTCGCCGTGGTCAGCTCGTAACAAAAATGTTTCAGTAGTTGTTGTGAATACGGAGTGGCGACATTTTGTCGGTCGTGGAAATGTTTAGCAGACAAACCACACAAGATGCTCTGGTATTTATGTTCATGGAGAATATCATCGATGAAGTCGAGTTTTCGTTGCTTTTCGAAACGGTGAACGAGAAAAATCCGTCCTTTACCTACTGGTCATACGATCGCTTTGACTTGACTTGCGTCACATGACTTTGAACTTAAAGTACAGCACAGTTCTTGAAAAGCAATTTCTAACGTGCAAACATAACAATTTGTTAGTAACTGTTTAATGTAGACTTTGTGCATCTATGAGTCGCTTGAAACTTGTAAAAACAGCTACAGAGACTAACCTTTAAACCCGCCTGAACTCAGTCGTACTCGAGGAACGAGTTTTCTTGAAAATCTCGTAGTTCTTAAAAGGGCGGCAGCGAGATTTTGAAGACAGAACGATTTTGCGTGACATGCTCACGCTATCGCGCATGCGTGCTAGTTGCACTTTGGTAATCTCGTTCTCGTACTCGAAGTCGTAGTCGGATCTGAAGGTCCCTAATGTCCTCAACAACACTAGCGGAAAGGCTCTCCTCGATAGCGCTATTTTTTTGTTGTTGAGTCGGTGTCCAGATTTCTTTTCAGACGCTCATTTACTACTGGATCCGTCCTCAGAGAAGGAGTTGGTCCCTTTCTTGGTGAAGTACGCGGCCAGCTAAACTTCGTAGGAAAGATTTCATTACGTCTTTTTAAAGAAATTTTCCCACCAAAACATTTTTCGATTTCGCACAGTTCGAAATGGAGTGAACATACTTTCGTGTTGTCGTTCAAGTTAAAATTTTTGCCAGGGTCTCTTCTGTGAGGCGTGAGTAGTCCAGTGGTCAGTGCGCTGGACTCTGGGTTAAACGGCCCGGGCCGGGTTCAAGTCCTGGCTGGGGCTTAACGTTGAGTCCTAAAGCAAGACACCTCACTCACATTGTTTCGTCTTCTCGGATAGGACGTAAAGCCGGAGGTCCCGTCTCTTAAAAAGGGTAAGGGGTAAGAGACGGTAATTTCCCACGCACGAGATTACTGTGTCCTGGATGTCCTCCCCTGGGGTGGGTTGGGTGGGAAAACAGCAGGTCCATATTAGCTTATACAGTTGCCAATAAATTCAACCTGCTTGAACAAATAAACATGATGATGATGAAGATGATGATGATGATGATTTTAGCAAGTCAGACCTTTTTAAGTGACGCTTCTTTTGGGAAGCTAAAGAAAGCAAATTTTTCTCCGTTGGGCCCAGTAGTTCCTTTTTAAGTACAATGAATGAGGAACACAACAGTGTATGTTTGACCGCGAAGTCCTATCTGTAAGGCCCGCCGAGTCCTAAAATACCTCGTTTCAGTGCTTGCCCCATTCTTCGACTGAGCGGCAGCCATTTTATTGAAATCGGTGTATTACGTTGTAGTATTGCTATAATACTTGGATGGTTTACAAAATTCTTACCGTACTCCTCTTCGCTCACCGCCCTCACACTCTCCGTGATCTTAATAAAACGTTGATTTAAAAGCTCGGAAATTTCACAGTTATCAGTTATGACCTGATTGTTTTCTTCAAGAATAATGTCATCAGCCTGTTTTGTTTGCTATGAAGGAAAGGACGATACGTGTTCCAGAACTTCCTTGGGCTGTCCGGCTCCGTCGATCAGAACACATTACACTGATTGTGCCTGTTTCGTTGCGTGTGATCAGAGAATTTTTTTGTGAACGGCTGTGACCTTTATTTCTGTGGAACGAATCTTTTTGTCATGTTGCTTTGGAGGCACTTCTATTAATATTTCACGCCAAACATTGCTGTATTTTCTTTACAGACCATAAACTTTGCATAAAAATAACAAACATTTAACTCATATAACCTGTTCCGGTGTCCATGACATGATATGGTATTTTTTATGATCTAAACTCTGAGTTCCTGGCAAGCAGGTATTTAAAATGCTTGTGTCCTACCGCAATTTTCTTTTAAGAGTTTGGAGAGCATTCTCTTTGTCATACTTTTTTCATCATATTCATAACATGCATCTCACGCTGTTTGCCGTTTTAATACACTTTTCCGGGCTAAGGAAATTAAAATCAAACATTGGAGCTTGTTTTTACAACGATCAGCCTCAGGTCTGGAATCATCAGTCTCGTCGAAAACTGCAATAATTAATTCCTCGTGCGTTGTTACCAGTGCCATGTGTTATCGACAAGTCAACGTTCCACATATTTTGAGAGCATTGACTTAGCGTTAATTACAGAAATTGCCTCGTTTTTGGCTAAGATTTTCTCATGAAATGAATTAAAGGCAGTTGGAAATTATAAAAGTTTATTTCTATATGTGGCAGTCAATAATGTATTCACGTGTGCCCCATTGTACCTAAAAAAATAGAAATTTCATATTTTATTTTATTGAACCGATGCCGAGTTAATAATATGGGTCAAAAATCTTGTGAAGTGTGCTCACTTCCTCAACATGCGGTTACCTTACGAGTCCTGCGGTTTGGTTATTTTAATCTTTTCCAATTTTATTTGCGTATTAGTTGCCTTATACGTTTTAGGGAATTAAATAGGTTTCGGGCGCATTAATCATCACGTGACCCGGTAATTGTTCTATTTTACTTGGTTGGAAATTTCGACGCAAACTTGGTCTACTAATTTTAAATGATCGTTGATATTGATTGATGTTATTTAATCTTTCGCGGCAGCTTAGAGGGTTGTCCAAAATCACGGATCTTAACGATTCGTTAAACTGACATGTCGATTTGTGCGATCCGTGCGGGTTGTGTAATTTATTCACGAGTCGATAAAAAAACCTAAACTGGCGTAACTGTTAAAATTTATGAGGTCTGAGCGACTACGGCCATACTGGGGTCCATTTCGACTAGCTCATGATGGCCATCTCTGGTCATCGCAGTGAAGCAAGCCTCAGAAATTACATCGTCTACTCTTCGAGTGAACAACTAAGAGCTTGCTCTGATATCCTTTCTGATGCGTTAAGTGGAAGGCCACATCAGTCACTGCAGTCGAGTTTTACGGCGCTATCATCCCGAGCAATTTTCATGTTCCTTTGAATCCAGCTATCTTCCATTCATAAAACACACGCCTCGAGCATTTTGTTCTCTAATTTATCACGTGAAGAAACTCGTAAGTTTCTATGTACAAGCTTTAATTAGGCCGGATTTCACTTAGAACAATTCACTGAACACCAAGACTAAAAACTTCAGGCAAGTGTTAAATTTGAACTGCCGCGCTACAAATATATTTCATTCTTTCTCAAGAAGGGGGAAAAACACTCGACTACGTCTCGTGTTTCTACCCACACTTCTTTCCGTATTGACTGAGGATTCTATGAGTTCTGAAAAGAGCTCCCGATTAATACGCTGCTTTTTTTTAATGTTGTACAGGGCAGAATTTTAAATGTTTGAGATCTTGTTGTTTCTATTGCTGCAGCAAACGAAGAGTGTTACGATTAACCTGTTGTGATACACGTTGCCACTGGTTACGTTTCCGAATTCTCTCAATTATAAAGCTTGCGAAGGCCGCATTGAAAGTGCATTTGTGAATGCAATAAATTTAACAATATTACTCCAATTCTAACTCCCTTACGATGCCCGATAAACGAAAAAATCGAAAGAAAGCTCCCCATCTGCAGAAGCTGACGAAAGTCACAATCGCGTCTGCCGGACACCAATAAGTTGAGCCGAAACTCCGAGCAAGAGAAGACGTTTATTGACCGAAGGCAAGAGACATACATAAAAAGAACGAGCGGGAAAAAAAAGAGCCGCGTTAAATATATGCACCAACCGTGTGCACAATGTGTCACGTCATCCAAGTTAATGGCGAGAACTAAACAACAATGCGAAATATGGCGGGAGATATACTCCTGAGTGTTGTCCAAGAACTTCTTAAAGCTCAGGTATGCATCATGAAGTCGTTCATGGAATCCGTATAAAATAAAATATCTGTATCATGTAATATCCGTATGAAATAAAAGTGCAGGTCAAAGTGATCCAAGTATAACTTTGTAGTTGAAGTAACATGCATTGTGCAGTATGTTGTTTTGCTGTGGTTACTTGACAGAAGTAACTTGAAATAATCTTGAGAGACTGAGTGTTCAGTAAGCTGTATTCTTCATCGGAGGAGAACTGTAAGACAGTGCTGTTGTCATGTACACATGTCCTCTCTAAGTGATGCCTCTGAATGAAGTCTGTTTGAAGAGAAGGGGAAAAAAGGAACATGAATTTTGAAATTGTAACAGTACTACAATGATAGTCCTATGAAAAACAGGTCTACTAAATGGATTTAGTAAAATTAAATTCGTAACAACTGGTGATACTGGATAATGACTCACATTTCACAAGCCACTTCTTGACTAGCTATCAAATCAAAGACAGTTTGTTTACTTTATTATTATGAAAATTACTGCTCTAATTATTATTGCTATTAGTACTGTTACTGCTGATTTCTAATTAAATGAAAGCAATCTTGTCATTTGTGTGGTCGGTTTCAAATATGAATCTATACATGTATGTTAACTGTCTAATTTTCATTTGACAGTAATGTACAGCCTTGCCTAATGTGACCAAGACTCTGGCTGACTGAGTTTATTAACATTCTTTGAATCACTACGGGGTATCAATTTCTTTTTTTTTTTGTCTTTAAATCGGTCTGAATTTTCCATAAAAAATAATCAGTTAATAGCACTAAGAAATGAGGCCCATATTGCGTTATGATCTGTGAAGTCTCTAAAACACCTCCTTGTATATTTAAGCGAGATGTTTGTAAATATATGATCAATTAATGTTCTATTGTAAGTTGTGTATGTTGATATAAACTGTTTCTAACATTTATCTCTAAATAGTAAATTCCACAAAGGTAGCTTGTCTGCCTCATAAGGCAATTTACATTTAAGTCTCCAATAATAATGTTGTTCTCTGTCAAAATGGTATCTAACACTTCTGAGACTGCCTGACAAAGTTGTCCTCTGGGAAATTTTGGAGAGCAATAAATACCCAAGACTGTACAGTTCTCACAAATTGTGACTTCAATCCCAATTATTTCAATACCATGTACATTGTGACAGTAGGGATATCCAGGGCAATATAGGATTTTGCTAAACATAGCTGTACCACCAAAAGGTCTTGATCCAAGACTACAGTATGTATGTGGACTGTCATCTCAAAAGAGATGTTATTTAACCAACTATGTTATATTTGTCAGAAGAATCTTGGGAACTAAATCTTGTATCTGCAAAAAAAAATGATATCAGAACTTGAATAGTTTAAGTCTTTGCATATGCCTTGTGTCTACGCAGTGATCTTGCATTCAGGTAACAGATTTTTAGAATTGAACTAGTTATGCCATTAAGTGGTGATATACAAAGTTTAAGTTTAGCAGTTGTTCTTAATCACTCCATTTCTTTCTCAACAGTGGCATGGATAACAATTTTGTCTTCACAGAGATCAGTTATATATAAGCCTTCAAAGGTGGAATGGTTGTTTTAGTACTTAAGTTGACAACAATTTTAGTTTGAGTATCCCCATGTGATCTATGAACTGTTTCTGCTGCTGCAGGGCATAATGGAAACTGTTTTCTGACAACTTGAGTTTCTTTGTTTTTACCAACAAAAAACTGTATGGTAACTGATTTTACTGGAGTCCATGCCTTCTGGTCAATTCCTTGGGTATAGAGATGTCTGTTCTCATGTCTAGTTTTTTTACCAAAATCTGAGTGATCAAACTGTACCCAAACTATGCCTGAGTGTTTGCTTTGCTGATTTAGTTGTACAAATTTGATAATATTCCCAGCACCATGAGTTTGTTATGCCATCTTCAGTTCACATATTCATTACATGCTGAATTTACCTTCAGCATTTAGGTAGAGGTTCAATACCAACTCCTCAGTTTTTCTTGGGTCATTTCAAATTAATTTTGTCTCAATATTTTTCTTCAAACCTCAGAAGAGTTAGTTCCATAACACTGTCTAGTGCTGTGACTCTGTATTTGTTTCCAACAGCTACATTATGTACTTCATCATTAAATTAACCTACCCTAGTTTGCATTTTGTTTATATAGGTGGGGTGCATCAAATGGGTTGTTTGTGTCTTATCACACAACTCTTTCCTTCAGTTTTACAATGTCACTTACTGTGTGTTTACCTTCACATATTTAACCAATTAAAAAGTTCTGCAAACAACTCGCTATCTCTTTGCCACATGATCTAAGTGAGATCAGACATTGAAAAGTGCTATTGCCAGAGAATTGGAGCAAGAACTGTGTAAACTGAATTTTGGAGGTCTTTAAATATGTAGTCACCATTACTGGTTCTAACTGAAACAAATCACCAATGGTGATAAAAGAAACACCATCAAAATCATCTTTGCAACCCTTACTATCTTTAAGCCTATTGTTAAGCTGTATGGCAAATATATTCAAATTTCATCCAAGAATATCAATTTGACACCTCCAAAGTGAGTTGTCAAGGTGTTTTGTCAATTTAAGTCAAGATATATTGTTTGTAATTTTTCAATGACTGATAGGCAGGAATAGCAAATGCACTGTGAATAGTTTTACCTTTAATGTTGTAAGTAGCTTTCCCAGTTGAACCTTTAGTAAGACCTTAATTTGATGAAAATCATTGCCAGCTCTTGTGTTAAAATACTTAAGGGCTGCCTGATCCAAGGCTTTTAGAAGATGTGATTTGCCCACACCAGCTCCACTACTCAGAAAGCAATAAAAAGGAGTTTCTGTGGTTTTACTCTGGTGCAAAATGTCATAAAAAAATTCTTTTTCCTTTTTATTTAAAATCTAAACCATTCCACGATAACCATCATCTGGTAATTCACTGATTAATATAGGTGGCTCATTGTGGCGTGATGTGGAAGGAATTTTGAAGTCATCTGAAAGGTCAATGTTCATTGAAATCAGAATGTAAATCTTCATTACCAAGAGCTTCCTTCATCTTGCAGTTCAACATTTTGTGCATTTGGTGCTACTAAGTCATACTGGGAATCACTAACTTCTGTGTCGTGTAAATGCTGTTCAATGTCATTCATATCTTCACTGCAGACAGCATACTGATGCATTTGTTTGTCTACTTTTTCTTTCAAAAGAAGGAAATGCTCCTGATATGAAGAGCTACTGCCTATTAAATCAGCTTTTTCATTTCACCAACAGGTAAAAAGCATAATCAGTTCACGGAAATGTTCTTTAGAGTAAGATTTCACATTGAACCAAACACATCTAATTATTCTAGGCTTTATATGCTGCTTTGGTTTTGCAATTTTTGCATTGTGCTTGCCTAAAGTGTGAAGTCAAAATCAGCAAATTCATCATCATCATCATCATCTTTCCCTGTTTCAAGTAGGAGGTTATCTGTGTTCAAACTTTTAGATTTTTCCCCAATGAGTTTTTGGGTGAATTATACAATGCAGCCCAATCAGCCAGTAACATTCTCTATGCTTGTTGGTCTTTCTGTGTATCTCTTAATAAGACCAGTAGAGTGAATGTCTTCAGAGTCATCCTCCATTTCTTCTATTTCATTCATTTGTTTCAAAAGCTGAGCTTTCTTTTCAGGGGGTGAAGTGGTGATAAAAATCACCTCTCTAGAGCTTTTCCTTGTTGGTAGCTGATGAACTATATGTAAACTGCCTCTTGAGCACTGATCTCCCCACTATTGAAAAATTTATTCTCAATATCTCTCTCTAATTATGCTGTAATTTCCTCTCTTTGCCCCCTCACATGCTTGTTGTAAAAGGCTGACTCATTCCCTTCTGGGCTTTTGAAATGTATGATACAACGTACATTGCACAAGCATAAACATCCAAAACAAACTATATTATATCCATATTTGCTCTCCATGCACTTAGACAGACACTGTTGTAGTTGTTCATTAGGATTTCTTTTCAGAAATATGGTGGGAGAGTTTAGGTTGGATCAAATAGCAAGATAATAGTAGTTTTGTTCAGTGATGTTCAGATTAATTAGCATTTGATCAAAAGTGATGTCATCCACCTCTTTCATATCATTCTAATGCTTACTGATATGTTTGCAATTTTCTTTATGTTTTCTAATATGTCACTTTCAGAAACATCACTGCCAATAGAATGTAAAATGCTGGTTGATTTCAGTAGAGGCTGTGAATAATTAAATCTGCAATCCATCTTTGATTTTTTACACGAGTTTGAGAGTGCTTATGAATCGGTTTGTTGACAAGCAGTCCCAGTTCTGGATCATTAACTGATTTTTCACAAGTGATTATTTGATCAATAATACACTGGTGCATCTTCAAGTCAAATTAACATACAAATATGTGGTGAACCTCTCTGCTGGTATTCAACTCTGAAACAAGCCTGACATTTTTCCTAAGGGAGCAGCATTGCTCATTAGAAAGCGCCTTAAAAACTGATTGAATTGGTAACTAAAATCTTGTGCACATGTCACCCGGTCACTCTGAATCAACCTTGACTTTTCCTCCCAGTTTAAATTATCTAATTCATGAATCTGAATAATCTTTAACATCAACAAACTTTCCAAGTATTTTAACGAGATGTATCCATTGTGTTTCAGCTGGTATAAAACTACAAAACAAATTTTCAGGACCAAATAGTGAGATTTGCAAAAAATGTTTCAAAACGAAGGAATCTCAACGCTAACAATTATACGTAGCAGTGTTCAAAGTGCCATAATTAGTGCCCTTTTAGCATTAATTAACACAAATTAGACAAACAAGTACCTTAATTATGTGGCGCTTATTTGTGCTCATCATTGCATGAAACACCGACAGGAGGGTCTTGGACCTTTTCAGAGGATCGCTCAGTTCGTTTCGCCATGCTGATCACATGAAATAAAGCCTTCCAAGGGAACTTCACGCTCTTATTGGACGTAAGAGCGAGGTTTAAAAATAGCTCGGCAGAGATTCCCAGTGAGGAGAAATGCACGTGGCCATTCGCAACTATTATTTTATAAATTGAGTAGATTTTAGGCCGTATCTGATTGGGATTGTACTCAATCGGGCTTTCGTAGGAAAGCTGAGTCTTAAAATGCAAGGCGTTGTCAGTCGCCAAAAGGGGGGTCATGGTCTCAGGCGTTCCTTGCTTAAACTGCGGAAACTGGGGATGAGAGTGTGACAACTTTCGGTACGTTGTCACGAACTCGCTCTTTGTAAATAATTTACAGAATACTGTGTTTGGTGAAGACCATGTGGCGAAGATTCCTTTCTTATACGCTCATCTCACATACAAACGCACACGCCGTTTGTGGTGGACCCACGCTAAATGATGTCGGGCGTTTTCGGAATGGTCCGGTCCACGAACTCTATGGCTCGAAAGCTAGCCAAATGTGCAAAGTTCATACTAGTTCTTGCGAGATAACAAATGAGCCATATGCGAGTTCAAATTACGAAAACTCTGGCAAAACTGGAACAGCCGATGTAACAACAAACTATGATGCGGAGACGAACACCTCACTTGCTGATAAAATTAGAATGTTCGCGAACATATTTTCGAAGGTGGCGCCAACAACAGCGAATTGGATTAGGATACTGACAGATGCAACTTGAATAGTAAGGTTAAATATTTAAGCTTAGCTCTTGCGTTAAAAATCCTGTTTCTGTTATTGGTTTTTATTGGGTTCAATACTTGTAAAGTACGATTTGGTCTTTCGTATATAACCAATATTACTATTATACAAGCGATATATCGTGAATGTTGGTTTGCTCCTCCCATGGAGTTGTAAGTACTTAATAGAAGACATGATGATTACTGTCATCTACTCGAATAAGTGTTAAATATGACCACTGTACAGGAACATAATACTGTTACAGTGTCAATAAAAGTACAACAATTCAGATCTCGCTATGCATAGAATGTATATTAGAATTGTACTCGTGTTTTGTGCGAATGCTATGGCTTTAAATGAAACCCGAGTGAATGCTCCTCGAGCGTCTATTTCATTGTGGAAAACCGTGAGATTTGGAAGTTAAATCGTGAGACCATAAGATGAGTCTTGAAATCGTGAGTCTCACGACG
Source organism: Stylophora pistillata (assembly GCF_964205215.1). Classification (NCBI taxonomy): domain Eukaryota; kingdom Metazoa; phylum Cnidaria; class Anthozoa; order Scleractinia; family Pocilloporidae; genus Stylophora; species Stylophora pistillata. The sequence goes on from NC_142519.1 coordinate 43,056,075, forward strand.
ACATCATGAGAGTTGGAAGGTCTACCTACATATCTCAAATCGACACTAACAAATCTATAGGCCCTTGCAGTATTCCAGTCAGATTGCTAAAAGTTCTTCTTAATGATTCTTTTCTCTGTGGCATTTTTCCAAATGAACTTAAATTGAAAAGGGTTACTCTGGTTTTCAAGAAAGGCTCTGGACAAGACAAAGATAATTATAGGCCAATATCAGTGCTATCTGTTTTAAGGAAAATATATGGAAAAGGTATGTATAAGTGCCTCTATGGTTATCTTGAATGTCATAATATTCTCCACTCACTTCATTCTGGCTTCAGGAAGAAGTGTTCAACCAACTGACACACTTATAAGTATCACTGAATCTATTTGTTACTCAATTGACAACAATGAGTTTGGCTGTGGTATTTTCATTGATTTATAAAAAGCCTTTGATACAGTAAATCAATCTATTCTTTTGTTGAAATTACATCATTATGGAGAAAGAGGTAAAGTCTATGACAGGTTTCAATGTTATCTATCCAACAGAGAACAATTTGTGTGTTACTGGTCATGACACTACAGAAGCCGAAAAGGGACAATCCAAAAATATTTTTCAAATTCCGAAAAATATTTCAAATCGCAATATCTATTTTAAAATCACTGTCGAAAAGTTTGACAAATCCAAAGATATTTTGCAAATCCAAAAAAATATTTAGAAATCCAAAAAAATTTTTTCAAAATCCGAAAATATTTTGCAAATCCAAAACTATATTTTGAAATCCCAAAAAATTGTGTTAAATGGGAACACTAAGTACTGTAGTACGATCGAATCAGCGCGCGTGGTGCAAGCTGAAAGCAATCAAGACAACTTAACGATCGAGACAGTGAAATAAATAGCTGTACATCTATAGAGGCGAACGATTCAAAATAGACGTAATCCCTGATGTGTGTACTCATTTTAAACAGACTGAGACATTTCTGTATACACACTATAGTTCCTGTCACCCACAAGGAATTATAAGAGACTTCATAATAGGGGAGACCCTTAGACTTCTAAGAACAAACTCCTCTCAAACAATATTTGAGGAGAAAATTACAAATGAAGTGCATTTGCTAAAGAGAGGCTACCGAGAGGACCTCATTAGCACAGCCCTCTCAGAAGTGAATTAAAAAAAAGGAAATTAGCTCTTCAACAGAAACAAAAGACGAACCAACGAGTCTTGCCTTTTGTGTCACACAATACCAACCATCAGTGCCAAACCTAGAGCAAATTCTCATGGGACACTGATATTTAATAGAAACACAACCACTACTCAACGAAATATACAAAAATCCGTTTCTCGTATCTTACAAAAGAGGACGGTCACCCAAAGACATACTCAATGGGGCCAAACTTTGAATAGGCTACTCTAAACGCGCGCTGGGGAGTCGTGTAGGCCTGTCAACCCCATTTTACAACAATTTCTCGTCTAACTATTTCCCGAACAGTGTGTTCTGAATGAAGGTGGTTTCTTTGTAACTTGTTTCTTTGTGTTTCTTTGTGACGTAGCCTTCTCTTCAAAGTCCTCACGTTCATTGAAATCCCATGGTATTCTGCCAGAAAGTGAACAATGGTCTCGTAATGAATTCCCTTACTAAAGTAATGTTCTATAGCCAGTCTTTAGTCTCCCGAGCTGGACAACACACTTTCCTCTTCATGCCATTTTAGTGTTCCACAACAACGGCAGAATGTTTCATTGTTCCCACATTCTCTTCCACATTTATGACAGAACATGTTCTATCCTCGTTCCTTTGCCATTTTGTATGCGGGATGATGCGGGATATGGCAAGAAAACGCTGGGTGACTGCTGGCACAAAGAGCACGTGACAAAATATTTTTTTGGATTTGCAAAATATTTTCGGATTTTGAAAATATTCTTTTGAATTTCAAAATATTCTTCTGGATTCACTAAATATTTTCGGATTTTGAAAAAATTTTTTTGGATTTCTAAATATTATTTTGGATTTGCAAAGTATCTTTGGATTTGTCAAACTTTTCGACTGTGAGTTTAAAATAAATATTGCGATTTGAAATATTTTTCGGGATTTGAAAAATATTTTTGGATCGTCCCTTTTCGGCTTCGTTATGACACTGATTCCCCATCAGTCACTTGTGGGGTTCCTATAGGATCTGTTGTTGGACCCTTTTTGTTTTTGTTATAAATCAATGACTTACCTAATGCTTCAAAATTGCTTACCTTTCACTTATTTGCATATGACACTAACATTTACTGCTCTTGTAAGAACTTTAACAATCTTGAACTAAAGTTAAATAGTGTGCTAAAAGCAGTTGCAGAGTGGATGAAATCTAACAGACTAACACAAATTTTATTCTCTTACATTCCAAAAAAAAAAAAATACCACACAATTCATTTAATCTAGTGATTGATGTTTGAATATCTAACAAGTTTCCATGGTAAAGTATCTCGGTGTTACCTTTGACTCGAGTCTGACATGGAAGAATCATATATTATTCCCTAATCTACCCCTTTCTCACATATGGTATCCTTAAGTTTGGGTTTAACACATCCCACGTATTTAAAGCCAGTGATTACTTTACAAAAGCGTATACTCAGCATTATGACATTTTCTGAACCAGCATTACACTCAGAACCACTGCTGAAATCTCTCAACCTCTTCAAAATTCTCTGATATAATTCATCTTGAGATTCTTTCTTTTATTTATCAGTGGTCCCATTAAAACACTCCTTCCTATTTTACTAATTACTTTAAGCCAATATCTTCTGTTTATTCACATTATACACATCAATCACTGATTGAGAATCTGTTTGTAAACCCAGTTCAAACAAATCATATGGTATTTGTTCCCTAGAAGTTCATTACACATGTACCACACTCTGGAATTCATAACTAATTAATGTTAAACAAATCACTCCCTTTTCTAGATTTCTTCAAAATATAAAGAATTCTATGATTGATAGTTATAATAGTGTTAAATGGTTTGTGTAAATATATTTTATTCTTAATAGTTAGTATAAAAGTTATACTCTTTTACCTAAATTATTATTAAATAAATACTGTATTCCCTTTGTTTGAATTTTTTGTTCTGGGACACCCACTGGATTAGTTTTTTGAACTATTTGGTTGCCGCAACTCCACAAAAGTAACATATGTATTTAAATATTATTTTCTTCCTCTCCTTCTTCAATTTTTAGATATCCATAGTAACAATCATAAATTCTGAATTATTTTCAGATTTTTTTCTGTTCTCGTATTGTACTGTATTCCTTATATTGATATTTGTAACACTTCTGAAATAATTATAATCGCGTAGGTGATTTCCAGCCATTTTCTCTCTCGTTTCGCTCTCTTTACTTGGAGGACCCTTAAGACTATCACTTGCATTGCTGAATATTCCTTTTTATGTCATAGGCATAAGTGAAACCAGGAAAAACTTTAAAACAGGTTTCAAAATGAATGTTCATCTGGATGGTTTCACACTTCATTCCTAACTCTCCAGATCTGCTACTGGTGGTGTGGCAATTTATTGCCCTTAGTATAACTGTCTTTCAATCCTGTCAGGTTTGAGGAACACTTGAGTCAATTTTATCTCTGTTATCAAGAGGAAATAAGATTATGTTCCTTATGAGAGACTTTAATATTGACCTATTAAACTGGAAAAGCCATCTGAAATCCAATGATTTCCTACAACCAACACGCATTACTGAAAGATCCGAGTGCTACTAGTGGTAACCTAGTCCTAAGTAGGCTAAGAGTCTCTGCTCATCTTTCCAAATTTTTTATTGTAGATAATGTTAAGTTAAATTATAAAACTCTAAACTTTTACAAAAATGATTACTGTTGTTTGATGAAGGAAATTTTACTGGGGATCTCTCACTACTTGACTGGGTTAACATTTGAAATAGTAATTTAGATGACTAAACTTGACGTTTTTTATGATCAAGTCTTCCAGTTTATTACTTGTCATGCACCATACAGGAAGCTCTCTAAGCATGAATAAAGCTATCTACTAAACCATGGATTACATAAGACATACTTGCTAAGATAACATGCAGAGATAAGCTGTATTCCCAGGTGATGAAAAGTAAGGAACCAGATCCAAATCTGATATCTCTTCATAAGAAATTCAGGAATACTGTTGTTAAAGATATTAAGGCCGGCAAGTCTAATAACTTGAAGAATTAGTTTCTGTGTAATCGGAAAAAGATTTTAAAAATCTGGTCAGGAATTGGATCAATCATAAACATTAGTAAAGTTGAAGCCAACTATATCCCTACCCTTTTAGAAAGTGGCAGTAAATCTATTGACAATCCTTGTGCTATTGCCAACATCTTTAACATTTTTTTTGTTAACCCTATCCCGGGTAGAAACACTGATAAAGATATTCCACAGGGGAAGTGGCTCTCCTACCTCTTTTCTAAATGGCAATTTTCCTGAATCAATGTTCCTTTCCCCTATCACTTCATTTGAAGTTGAGTCTTACATATCAATGATAAGTCTATTGGCCTTCGCAGTTTTCCAGTCAGATTGCTAAAAATTCCTAAAACCAATATTTCTCCACTTCTTTCATTCCTAATTAATGATTCTTTTCTCTGTGGCACTCTTCAAAATAAACTTGAATTGGCAAGAGTTCCTCCAGTTTTCAAGAAAGGCTCTGGACAAGACAAAGATAATTGTAGGCCAATATCAGTGCTACCCGTTTTAGGCAAAATATCTGAAAAAGCTATGTATAAGAGCCTCTATGGTTATCTTGAATGCCATAATATTCTCTACTCACTTCAGTTTGACTTTACACAGTAGTGTTCAACTAATCCCACACTTTTAGGTATCACTGAATCTATGCGTTACTCAATTGACCACAATGAGTTTGGCTGTGGTATTTTCTTTGTTTCAAAAATTTTGATAACTAAAGGTAAATTATTTAATTCATTCTTTGACTAAAATCTGACATGGAAGAATCATATTGATAAGCTCTACCTAAAACTGTAATAAACAGTAGGAATCTTCTCAAGATTGAGGTACTATGTTGGCACAGATATACTTCATATGCTTTATTATTTGCTAATCTACCCCTTTCTCACTTGTGGTATCCTAGTTTGGGGTTTAACCTATCCCACTTATTTAAAGCCAGTGATTACTTTACAAAAGCGTATACTCAGAATTAAGACATTTTCTGAACCAGCATCACACTCAGAACCACTACTGAAATCTCTCAACCCTCTTAAATTTCTCTGATATAATTGATCTTGAGATTCTTTCTTTTGTTTATCAGTGGTCCCAGAAAAAAAACTCCTTCCTGTTTTACTAATTACTTTAAGGCAATATCTTCTGTCCATTCACATTATACATGTCAATTACTGAATGAAAACCTGTTTGTAAACCCAGTTCAAACAACTCAATATGGTATTCTTCTCTGCGTTACAGTTGTACCACACTCTGGAATTCATTACCAATTAATGTTAAACAAAATTAATCATTCCCCTTAATTTTTAGATTTTGTCAAAATATAAAGAATTCTATGATAAATGGTCACAATGGTGTTAAATAGTTTGTGTAAATATCTTTTATTCTTAATAGTTATTAAATTGTTATTAACATAGTATTCCCTTGGTTTGAATGTTTTGTTCTAGGACACCCACTCGCAAAGTTCTTAAAACTATTTGGGTGCCCCAAACTCCACACAACTAACAAACGTATTCAAATATTCTTTTCTTCCTCTCCTTCCTCAATTCTTAGATATCCTTCGTTACAATCAGGAATTGTAAATTATTTTTAATTTCTCTTTTTCTGTTCTCCTATTGTACCATATTCCTTACAATGATATTTGTAACACTACTGTAATAATTATAATCTTCTCTAGTACACTGTATTTGAGTGAGTTGAAATAAATTTATTGATTGAATTGATTGATTGATTCAAACCCTAAATTCTACAGTTGCTTTTCCCTATCTAGCATGGTAGGTTTCAAAAGACATCCAACAAAGATTACTTAGACAGGAGAATGCTGTCAAAAATCCTTTCCCTACTTTGTAGCACACTGAAACACGCCCAAGTAAAAAAGGAGAATGTGTGAAAGTGAGAGGAAATGTGCTTATTAACATCTGGACATTTCTGACCAGAAGATACAAACAATCATGAAAAATGAAGTAAATAAATAAATAATAAATATGGCTTTTTTTGAACACCTGGCATTTTAACCTTGATGCTCAACAAAAAACCTAAACTAAATTTCTTTGGAGACCGAAACCTTGATGTCTGTCTTTACGCAAGTTAGCTCTACTTAAATGAACTCAAAATGTATGTAATTCTGTGATATTTTGATGAAACTTGGCCAGAACATTTGTCGAAATATTTTCTTTAGTCCAACTTCAATGTAGATTCTCTTGGGAACCTATACAAATATGGAAAAAGCCTCACATCCTTTTTTAGCCTTTCATCTGCTAAGTAATACAGCCCAGTTTGATCAGCATGCAGTTAGATCACAAGTACTGTGCTTTGGTTATTTCAATCTTTTTCACTTTAATTTGTGTATTAATTGCCTTCTATGCTGGGAGAATTTAAAGAGGTTTTAAGCGCATTAACCATTACGTGACTCAGTAATTAATTTTGTCTATTTTACTTGGTTTGAAAACTTCTCGTAAGACTTTTTGTTTCACCAAATTCATTCGATGTAATTGGTAATTGATATACATTACGATTGAATTGGATATTATTTCTTCAGTGTACTCTACTGAAATGTTACATGTGTGTCATCCCGATCCAGCCTTAGTCTTGCTTAGAATTATTACACTTTTCTGAAATTTTTTTCACTTTTTGAAGACTAGAATTAAAATTATTTTAAACCAGCATCATATCAACATTTCTTTAAGTAAAAGCAGTACATCTGAGTATACAATCAATTAGCACAGTACAATGTTGACTCCAAATGTGTGCATCACAGGTCATTCGACCATCACTCACGTGAAATCATTTTCAAACTCATGCCAGGAACAGCAATTATCTAAAAAGAACATTGTTGGCTTTTGTTCCTGTTTATCTAGCCTGTCTTTTATGAGTTGCAAAACATTTTCAATAGATGAAAACTTGGTTCGTTTACACAGCCTCCAGCTTAACACACTTCCCTCCTCATTAGTTAAGGACAATAAATAATGTATCATATAGCTTCACCCATCTCTTATTTAACCAAAATCCAATATTTGAAGACACTTTAAACATATGATCACAACTTAGCCACTTTCTGGCTGTCATTTGACACATACTCTTTGTATATAGATGCTCCTTCTCAAAATAATTCCTGGTTATGTAAAAGGATAATTGATCTTCTCACCTGGTTGTTGAAATTTTTGGTCAAACTCTGGAAAACAAAGACTAACGCTTGAATTTTTTTTCCATGCAGAGACATAAGCTTCTTTTCAGGAACCATAGGTATCATACGTCTGTAGCCAAAGAGTTAGAATTTCACTTATCGTTAACCCAGCATTTGCATGAGATTTATAAAGCTACTGTATGCAGTTCTCTCGTCACTCCAGCCTTGTGAAATAAGACGAATGGAATTGGCAATATACCTTTAACTTGTGGCAAAACAGAAGGATCATGTGCAATTATTTGGTGTCTCTGGTCACAAACATATACTTTACTAACTAGTAACACATTGTTTGTTAATCGTAAAGGCGACATGGTTCATCTTATTTTATTCTCCCGTTCTTCCATCTTGTAGTTCTAAGTGACTGATTCATTCCAGAACATTCTGGGCAATTGGGACAACATAAAGTCAAATTCGAAGAAACACTTAATGATACCATGGTTTGACATCACGTACAACGTAATCTTCTGGATTACTGGATATTAGACTTCTTTGATCACTCATCAGTAACCACACCATGTTGCAACCATATTAAACTCGCATTCGATTCAGGTGAATGAATGCTCAAAACAGGCTGTATAAATCTGTAACTTGCTTCCGAAATTGGCATGTTGTAGGCGTAAGAGCAGCCCAAGATGTTGAAAGCCACCAAAGGACAAACAGCTTTGGCAAAACACTTCATTACTTGTGATAAAACTACGAATTTATGAACCCGTTCGAGACTCACTCCATCTCTGACTTATAGGAGATACCGCTGGCGGAGGTTTAATTGAGCCTGCGTCCGCTCCATTTCACTTCCGCTTGAACCGGAGGTGGAAATATAACGTACATCGACGAGAATCACGCGAACTACTAGAACCCGCACAAGAACCAAGAGAAACACCACAACCGCGAGAAACAAGGGAACCACGAGAACCAAGAAAACCAATAAAACCACGAGAACCAGAGAACTACAGAGAACTACAGAGAATTACACAATACCGTGACTGACTAAGAGTTAAAAATTAACTTGTTTGGACCGCTCAGAATCACTTGTATACGCTGGGTATATTCATTTGATATGAAAAAAAAAGTGACCTTCATAAAGAAAAAGTGGACACAAATCAATAGAACAATGTGTGAAAAGCTTCAGTTTACCTAACAATCCGTTGTTAGTGTTTAATAAGCCATAGATAATGTTGCTTCATTTTCGTTGTCAGCAACGAAAATTTTATCGACGGGATGGTAAGCATTCTAGCCAAAGTGGCGGCAATAGAATATTTCACGGAGGAGGGAGTGGCTTTTGAAGTGGACCGTGATCTCTAATGCAGTGTCGTCTGACTCATTTATGTAGTTTAGTTTAGTTTATTTGCTTCGCCAACTGGCAGGGAAACCGCAACAGCTTTCTTCAATTACTGCGGGCCCAGTAAACCCACCCATCCTACCCCAGGGGAGGACATCCATCACACAGTAATCTCGTGCGTGGGAAATTAACGTCTCCTACCCCCAACCCTGCAGGAGACGGGACCTCCATTTATTCGTCCCTATCCGAGAAGACTAGAATATCTAACCATTTCTTGATGTTATAGAAAGGTAGCAAATTCTTCTCAATCATGATTTTAAGACCTTGAGTGTTGGTCCGGCCGGGGCTCGAACCCTCGACCTCACGCACAACAGTCCAGCGCACTATCCATTGGGCTAACTGGGCGGCGGTAGCTATTTAAAACAGTCGTCGATGATTGGTGAAGGGGAGGGAGGGGGAGGGAGGGGGAGGGGTGGGTGAGGAGGATAATCGAGAGCCGGCGGGTTCATATCCTTCACGATGACACAAAAATCATAAAAGTCTAAATTTTCACTATTACCTTTTGTTGCACCAATCTAGAAAAATCTTGAATTATCTGTGCATATACTTTTAACAAAGAGTTTTATCTTAGCTAGTTGTATGACGAGCCCCACTTCTTATTTATCGAAGAGACCTTCCTTGAAACCTAATCGACCAATGTTATTTGTCTCAGATGAGATAAGAAATTAAAGTTAACTGATATATGCTAACGTTCAGGCCCATCCTTACCTATGTATTTCGAGGTGAAAATCAAAGCAGCAACTTTTTTAGCCCTCTCCACCCGGTTTGAGTCATAAAGTTCTAAGTATTATCTAATACTGCAAATCTAACTATCTGATGAAATGATTTCTTGTTGACAGGGACTTGTCCAATAATCAGTTAAAGAACTTACCCCTGGGAGTTTTCGATAGGAATACATTGCTCAGAGAACTGTAAGTAGCGACCGACAAAATCTTTATTTACTGCTGTAACATCCCTGTGTGTAATGAGAGGGACTGAGGCAGTCTCAGGCAGAATTCCACTACTTCCAAATGAAAAATATAAAGTCGGTGGAGGAAAAAAATAAACGGCGACCAATCAAACACCGCCGGTCTAATTATACATCCCCGCCACCATGCCCCCCAGTCCCTCCTCACAAACCCTATTACCCACCAAACGAGGACGAGAACCTGACCTTCTGGAGAGAAAGTCTGCTCCATAAACGTTCACAGTACGAACTCTATGCAATAGGCTAGAGCCTGGATTGTTGAATCCCGATGGTGAACCCTTTCACTGCCAAGATCTCATTACTAACTCTCCTTACTGTCTGCCATACAATTCTTATCGTGTAAGTTTGGAGAATTTGATATTGGATCAACTCCAAATCCCCTTGTTGATATTTTTCTGTATTCTCAACACTTGTCTGCTTGATATTGTATTGATATTGTAAGCCGAGAAATTCTGTCTTGGTCACTCATGGGAGTGAAAGGGTTCAATTTTCCTGATAACAATCCACTTTATGTCAACAAAGCTCCCACTTATTTCAGCTTTCATCAGGGGACAGAAATCCATCAAAAAAACAATCGGATTTCTCGTTTGGTGTGTAAAAGCATATCAAAAAGGTGATTTTTACGGAGTTTTGAAGTTTCTAGAGCCAAGTTTTACTTAACATAGAATATCCGGAAGCGATCACTTATTGTAACCATACACTGGACATGACTATCACTAGAAATGATAACTATTCCTTCTGAGAGGTATATGTCGACCGCGATCCGGGGATCTCAGAAAATATATGATAGAGCGCACGGCATGTTATCACGATTTACAACTTAAGCGAAACAGTACGTACTTGAACTCTACAAAGAACCCGATGAAAACACTTGCTCTACGACACGGAGCATCGACGGCTTTCTTGACCTTATTGACAATGTTTACTTGGAACGAATACCAAGTAATTGCTTTTTAGAGTAGATGGAAATTAACTCAAATCGACGACCTTGTTATGAATTTCATAAGTTACTTCAATACATGTTGACAGTCCGATTTGTAAAAGCGAAAAAAAAGTGAACAGATTCAGTTGTATTAGAATAATCTTTAGTTCTTTAATTCTAGTCAACTCCTTTCCCATCTTGATCGCTATATCAGAGATAATTTAGTTCGGGTGCAGTACGAATATAACCTGACTGTGACATCCACTGCCGTGTTAGATCGGGCTTCAAAGTTCAGAGTATGCCCTTTAATTACATCTGTGCAAGTGTTTCTCAAACTTTTAGCGATCGCCATTTATTTAGCAACAAATCCGGATGGAAGAGATTTGAGGTTATAGACAAGAGAATCCAAACCGCCGGCAACTCCATAGTCTCCTTCGCAGCCGTTGTTTGTGAGCGTTTGTAAACAGTTTGAAATTGTACAGAGAGGTCACCCATGAATCATTCAGGGAGTAACTACAAAGTAACGTACTACAACAGGCTTGTCGTCTGATCGTCCCCGTAAACACCTCTAAAATTCGGCTTATCGCTTTTTTGTAATTTCTGCTATCTTTCATTGAATGGTGAGGAAACCAATCACAGTGGCGAAAATTAAAGATTCAGAATTGCTAACAACTTAGACTGACAAATACAAATCATCAGTTACTAGAGTGCAAAGAGATAAAAAAGACATATCTAAAAGGGAAAAGGAGACCAGTGGAGGAATCTAATGTAATTCAAGCGTAGTTAGAGGAGGATATGGATGATGCAAAAAAATTGCATGAAGGTTGCAGCTTACTTTGGCGGGTATTCTCAATGATACGGGAGTGTAGAGATTTTAAAGGTTTCTACGTTTTATCAAACGAGTAAAATGCAAAAGTCGTTGAAAGCTCGCGAAAAAAAGACTGATTCCCTTGCATTTCACTCTACATCTTATTACACATCATTTTTCACGCATGAGCAGCGAGCGAAATTTATTAAAATGAGGCCTACAATTTGGCGAACGATTACGGTGCCCCACCTTTTTAAATGTCATTATTTTGATACGGACTGTGTCTCCCCTGACTTTAAAAAAAATAGCAAAAGCATATGGCCACTTAAGAAGCAATTTGATGAAACGGAAGAAATCTAGAAAATAAAAGTTAAAAAAGTTAGAAGTTATTAGAGAGTTTTTGGGGTGCAATTACTGAAGCAAAAAGGCTCATATTTGACTGAGTTTTCCCACTTTAACTTTGCCATTTAAAGACGTCCTAAAGTGAGAATATTTAGGGTAAAAAAAGTACAAGTTCTAGATTTTATCACAGTCCACGAACATTACCCGCACAATTACGATGCCCTAGTTAATTTTAGATACAAATATTTTTATCCTTTAATTTCATTACCGACTATGCTGTTGATAGCCTAAATCTTATTCCTTTCTCACAATTTTTGATAGCGATAAGTGAGGGGTTCTGTCTGCAACCCTCCCCCCTCCCCCTCTGCAAAGTGCACTGTGCCATTACTTTTCGCTAATGACATTGCCTCAATTGCCTTCATCAGTTAGTATGCGTTTGTGTCGGGGAAAAGATGCTTGAAGTCGGTTTTTCCAGCCACAACGCTTATAATATCAAGATAGTACCTGACAATAAGACCACTTGGTTAGTTAGTACACTTTGAACTGCACAGTCGTAAGATGGTCTCAATGGGGTTCAGCCGTCAGCTATTAAACGGCCTAAAATTGAACTGTGAACCGTCAAAAATGATTAATTTCACTGCTAACCGTCCTTAAAGCAATAATATGGATATATCAACAAAGTTGAAATGGTAAATTAACCACCGTAATGATTACAAAAGCTGACGTTTCGAGCGTTAGCCCTTCGTCGGAGCGAATAGAGGAATTGTGGGTTGTGTGTGCTTTTAAAGGCAGAAAATGGAGCTACGTTATTGGTGGGAGCAATTAAAGCAGCTCAATTTTAATCGCCTAGCAGTTCGAAAGTCTTTTGGAGCCCTATGTCAGAGGCTTGCAACGACCAGTTCTAAGACTCGAGGAATCTTTAGACTGGTAGGCCTGAGATGGTACAAGCTCGCATAATGAGCCTTCTTTAAATATGCAAATATGTTTACGTTGTGTACTGGACTAAATATAAGGATTTGTATGAGAATGAACAGTCCTACTCTTAACCTAAAAATCTGAACTAGCTTTGAATAAAAACAAACTTACCTCGCTTAAGTGATTGCTCCTTTGCAGTGTTTGAGTATTCATGGCTGGTTTAGAGCCGTTTACCTTAGCTTCATATGAATGGTATTGAGGGAACAAAAAGGGAAGAAAAACCTCGATCAGTTTTAAGCGATACAAGACACGGCCAATACCTATCGGAGAAAACCAATAACTCATCGTAAGGTTTTCCCACAAATCATTGCGGATTTCGT